>NC_092825.1:111325309-111585309 GCF_039878825.1 Excalfactoria chinensis
GTCTGGGAGCAGCTCCTCTTGCAGGAGGGCAGCCATCGTGGCAGTCACAGCCCTGAGGATGGTCTCTCTGTCCTGGAAAGGGATAGCAGAGGCCCAGCATCAGGTCTGCCCTTCCTACAGAGAAAGCTTTCTCTTTCCCTTCCCTTTCCCCATATCCCTGTACCCAGCAGGAGATGGGCTCGCTCTGGAGGGCACGCAGGTTTTCCCCCACACTCTCATCCCCAGCTCACCCTGCCACAGTGCTGTGACATGCAGCTGCTCCCTGGCAGGGAGATCCAGCCCCAAACACAGAGCCACTTCAGGGCCCTTTGCAGAGCCCGGCATCTCCCTCTCATCACCCCTCTGCTCTCAGCCTGCTGGGCACAGACAGAGCTGCCAATGTGGATGTCTGCGCTGCCATCCCGGGCTGAGAATGCAGCAGTGCTCACCTTTTCCTCCTTGCAGTCCTGCCAGTTCCTCAGCACAGAGCAGAAGAGCCGGTAAAGATTCTCACAGATCTGCTCTTTCTCCATGGCAGGCCAAGGGCATTGCTTTGCAGAGGACAAGTGAACCTTGACTCCTTCTGACCATTGTTTCACGACTGAAAAAACAAAACAAAACAAATACATGGCTAATTAATTTAAAAAAGAAGAAGAAGAAGAGAGAGAAAGAAAGAGAAAAGGGAGCCCCTGAGTCTGCAGCAGGATGAGATGCAAGGTCTGTCCCAAGTCCCCCTGCTCTGGGGCCGGCACTCACCAGTGCAAGTGATGCTCAGGGTCTGGCCACTTCTCACCTGGCCCACCACACTACACAGGCCAGCCAGCGTCACCCGCATGAAGGGCATGCACTGTGAAGCTGCAGAGGGGAAGGAGAGCATCAGCAGTGAGGGAGGAGGGGCTGCAGCCCTGCATCCTCCAGCTCAATGCAGATCATGCAAAGAGGGGTCTTTCCCCTTTCCCCAGCTGTCATCAATGCGAGGAGGCTGAGGGCACCTTACCATAGCTGCTGAACAGTTTGCTTAGAGTGATGAGCACAAACTCCTTGGACATATCCCCCCTTGGCCTTCAGGTGTCCCTGGAGCTCAGCCATCACCAAGCTGAAGTGTGTCCGGGCCAGAGCCACCAGGACGTTGCTGGCAGCCATCCTTACACTGTCCGTCACTCCCTGAAAAAGAGCCACTGGTGACACACAGCACAGGAAACTACGTGAAGCCCTTGGAAGGGCTAAGCCACCCCCATCGCCAGGAGAACACCAGTCTGGGCAGGCGGCTCCATTTGCCTTCCGAAGTGACCCCTCACCTGGGCTGCTGTCAGGTCCTGGGACGCCTCTGCCAGCAGCCGGTTCACCACTCCGCACGGCGGGCGGCTGTCATCTTCCCACAAGACGCTCTCGAGCTCGCAGTAAACCTGCGCTCGGTCACCCTGGGGACAGGGATCAGTCACACTCACTTTGCCCGCTGCCACCCAGCAATACGCCAGTGTGTTTCTGGGGCCTGGCAACCATGGTACCACTGGGATAGGGCAAGGATTGATGGTTGGATGCCCCCAGCTCACCTCCTGGTCTTGCAGGCGCTGCAGCAGCAAAGTCACGCCACAGGAAGGAAGAGGGCTCGCCTCCCTGCGACGCATACATCTGGGCATGCAGCCCACACAGGCGAAGAGACCTGAAAGAGCACAGAAGCTGCTGCTGGTGTTGCTTGGAGCCAGGGCCAAGCATCCAGCCAGCTCTGAGAGGAATGCTCCTCAGTCCCACAGCGTGGGGTGAGCTGTTCTGGCACGTGTGTGGTCAGCTGGGAGATGGGAGAAACAGCCTTCCCCTTGCTGGGGTGCTGGGGAAACTACAGTGGGTGTCTGCATTCAGCAGATCAAGGACAGTGATGCTAAACATCACTAAAAAACATCCTAAACAGACATTGGTGGCACACACGTGCTCAGGCAGCATCACTGTGTCTGGAGAAGTGGAGGGACCTCACCTCGAAAGGCTCTCAGCCGCTCCATCACTGCAGGAAATCTCCAGATAGGCACAAAGCTCTCTCTGGTCCTCTCCCTGCGGGTCCCACAAGAGACTGAGCCACCGCTCCCACTGCTGTCACAACAGCTGTGACATCACACCAAGGAGTGCCACCTCACAGCAAGCAGGGGACCCTTGCAGGCCCCAGAACACAGCATGTCTTTGTGAGGCACTTGGCTCCAGGGTGGACATGTTCTGTGACCAAGCAGGGATTCAACTCAGCGAGTGAGGGAGAATCCCTAGCAGCATGCAGCTGCCGGATACCATTGCCTGGCATTGTCTTAGTGACTGGGGACTCCGTGTTGGGAGGCACTGAAACCCCTACCTGCTGCCCAGACAACCTCTCCAGAGAGCTTTGCTCTCTTCCAGGGGCGCATGTCAGAGACATTAAGAAGACACAAAAATAAATAAATAAATAACAGAACTAAAAACCATTAGGAAAGAAGTTTCCTAACTTCCTATAAGTAGACATTTCTGTTTAATTTGATTTTTCAAAAAGAAGAAACGTTTCCCTTTTTTCTTCTCTGCTGAACCTTAGAAGTACAAAGGAAATGCTTGATTTGAATTCATTTACTTTTATCATTCACGTGAGTGCATCTTGACTCAGATTTCTCCTTTCTTTCTTTCCATCTTTTGCAATCCATTTCAAAAACAAGGGTACATTAAATTCCTATCAAAGTGATTTCAAATGCAGAAGAATCATAGTCACAAAGCCACGGGGTTGCTGTTTTATCTGGATGTCAGCCTGACCGACCACCTGCTCAAAGCAGGAGGGCTCAGCACCACATCATCTCTGTCACGGCTTTGTCTAAGTTGATCTAGAACACCCCAAAGGACGGAGATTTTATCACCTTTCTGGGAAGCCTGCCCAATGCCCCATCACTGGTGGCTTCACTTCACCTGACATTCAAGCTGAAGCTGGCCTACCTTGCTGCTGCTCGTTTACAGTGTATCTATCATCCTTGGCTCTGTTCCCTTTCAGTGGATGTATGGAACTATTAAACTGTCCCCCTTAGCCTCCGTCTCCAGACTGAAGAAGCCCAGTTCCCTCAACATCAAACAGGCCACGTATCCATCATTCCAGATCATCTTCTAGGACTGGGTGGCTGAACTGCACACATTAAACTAATTATAAATTCACTGGTACTGAAAAGGGAGATCCGTTTTCTTTTGCTGATGAGACATCATTCTTTTAAGGTCGGCCACATACAGCTTTTGTTGCTTATTCAATTGACCCATAATCAATCTAGTGCAGCTTGCCAGATATTTCCATAGTGAGATACAGAGCAAGGGTGAGTCTCTGAACTGGTTGCTGAGGCACGAGTGATAGTATCCTGTCCTGCCAAAGATGATCAAATGTAACAGCCTTTGTTGTGTTATTGTGTCACAGTTCCCGCTAGAAAGCCCTTTTGATCGCCGAAGTCGCCTGACTCGGAGCCGTCCCGTCCGATCAGCAGCGACTGACCGCGGGGTTCAAGGGGGATCTCGGGTGGTTCCTTCAAGCAGGGAACCCCCGGCCTACAGGAGCAGCCGGCAGCTCTCGCAGGAGCCGCTGACGCAGCGCGTGGGCGTTGCCTGGCAACGGCAGGAGATTTAAACGGGCACAGTAGCCGGTAGAAGCCCTTTTGATGGCCGAAGGCTGCTGATGTGGTCTGCTTAGACTTCAGCAAAGCCTTCGACACTGTCTCCCATGCTATTCTCCTGCAGAAGCTGGCAGCCCGTGGCTTGGATGGGTACACTCATGTCTGGGTAAGGAGCTGGCTGGAGGGCCGGGCCCAGAGAGTGGTGGTAAATGGAGTTAAATCCCGTTGGAGACCTGTCACGAGCGGTGTTCCCCAGGGATCGGTGCTGGGGCCTGTCATCTTCAACATCTTTATTGATGACCTGGATGAGGGCATTGAGTGCACCCTCAGTAAGTTCGCAGATGACACCAAACTGGCTGGGAGTGTGGATCTGCCTGGGGGTAGCGAGGCCCTACAGAGGGATCGGAATAGGCTGGAGAGCTGGGCCAAAGCCAATGGGATGAGGTTCAACAAGACCAAATGCCGGGTCCTGCACTTTGGCCACAACAACCCCAGGCAGCGCTATAGGCTTGGGGTGGAGTGGCTGGAGGACTGTGTTGAGGAAACGGACATGGGGGTACTGATTGATGCTCGGCTGAACATGAGCCATCAGTGTGCCCGGGTGGCCGATAAGGCCAACGGCATCCTGGCTTGTATCAAAAACAGTGTTACTAGCAGGAACAGGGAGGTAATTGTCCCCCTCTACTCGGCACTGGTGAGGCCGCACCTCGAGTACTGTGTTCAGTTTTGGGCCCCTCACTGCAGGAAAGACACTGAGGCCCTGGAATGCGTTCAGAGGAGGGCTACGAAGCTGGTGAGGGGTCCGGAGCACAGGCCTTATGAGGAGTGGCTGAGGGAGCTGGGATTGTTCAGCCTGGAGAAGAGGAGGCTCAGGGGAGACCTTATTGGCAGCTATTAAAATGATGACTTGGTTAAAACAAACAAACAAACAAACAAAACTCTTCCACATCATAGCCAGGATTCTGATATTTAATTTATTAAATAAATAATTCAATTTTTTTAGCTCATTTTCTCTTCCCCTCCCCTCCCCTACCCTCCCCTCCCCTTCTCTCTTCTCTCTTCTCTTCTCTCTTCTCTCTTCAATTCTCTCTTCTCTCTTCTCTTCCCTCTTCTCTTCACTCTTCTCTCTCTCTTCTCTCTTCTCTCTTCTCTCTTCTCTCTCTTCTCTTCTTCTCTCTCTCTTCTCTCTCTCTTCTCTTCTCTTCTCTTCTCTTCTCTTCTCTTCTCTTCTCTTCTCTTCTCTTCTCTTCTCTTCTCTTCTCTTCTCTTCTCTCTCTCTTCTCTTCCTCTCCTCTCCTCTCCTCTCCTCTCCTCTCCTCTCCTCTCCCCTCTCCCCTCTCCCTCTCCCCTCTCCCCTCTCCCCTCTCCCCTCCCCTCTCCCCTCTCCCCTCTCCCCTCTCCCCTCTCCCCTCTCCCCTCTCCCCTCTCCCCTCCCTCCTCTCCTCTCCTCTCCTCTCTCCTCTCCTCTCCTCTCCTCTCCTCTCCTCTCCTCTCCTCTCCTCTCCTCTCCTCTCCTCTCCTCTCCTCTCCTCTCTCTCCTCTCCTCTCCTCTCCTCTCCTCTCCTCTCCTCTCCTCTCCTCTCCTCTCACTTTCACTTACCTGCCCTTCCACTGCAATCTCCTTTTCTCCTTCATTTTTCTACCCCTCTCCCCTCCCTTCTCCCTCCCCTCCCCTTTACATTTACTTATTCATACCATTTTCCTTCCCTCTCCCCTCCCCTCTCCTGTCCCTTCCGCCCACCTTCTCTTCCCTCCTCTCCCCTCCCCAATCTCCTTTTTTCCTTCCTTTTTCTATCCCTCTACCCTCCCTTTTCCCTCCCTTCCCCTTTTACATTTACTTATTCATACTATTTTCCTTTCCTCTCCCCTCCCCTGTCCCCTCCCTACCACCTACTCTTCTCTCCCCTCCCCTCCTCTCCACTCCTCCCCTTTTACATTTAACTATTTAATTATTCATTCCAATTTCCTTCCCTATCCCCTCCCCCCCCCTCCCTTTCCCCTCCTCTTGTCTCCCCTCCACACCTCTCTTCCCCTTTTACATTTACCTTTTCCGTTCCCTTTTTCTTTCTCTCTCGCCTTCCCCCTTCCTCCTTTCCCCTCCTCTCCTCCCCTCTACTCTCTTCTCCTCCCCTCTTCTCTTTTTTACCGTCTCTTTTTCCCCTCTCCCCTTCCACTCCTGTCCTTCTCCCCTACCTCACCCCTCCCTCTCCCCTCCTTCCCCCTTTCCTCCTCTCCCTTCTCTCCCGTTCTGTTCTCCTCTTCCCTTCCCTTCCCTTCCCTTCCCTTCCCTTCCCTTCCCTTCCCTTCCCTTCCCTTCCCTTCCCTTCCCTTCCCTTCCCTTCCCTTCCCTTCCCTTCCCTTCCCTTCCCTTCCCTTCCTCTCCCTTCCCTTCCCTTCCCTTCCCTTCCCTTCTCTTCCCTTCCCTTCTCTCCCGTTCCGTTCTCCTCTTTCCTTCCCTTCCCATTTGCTCTTCCCATCCCATTTGCTCTTCCCTTCCCATTTGCTCTTCCCTTCCCATTTGCTCTTCTTCTCTTCTCTTCTCTTCTCTTCTCTTCTCTTCTCTTCTCTTCTCTTCTCTTCTCTTCTCTTCTCTCTCTTCTCTTCTCTTCTCTTCTCTTCTTCTCTTCTCTTCTCTTCTCTTCTCTTCTCTTCTCTTCTCTTCTCTTCCCTTCTCTTCCTCTCTTCCCTTCTCTTCCCTTCTCTTCCCTTCTACCGGCTCCACCGTTGAAGACAAAAACTTCTTATTCTCCTCCATGTCTCACTGGAAAAATAGAGAGTCTCAAGTTGTAATCTTCACCTCAAACAGACTTTGAGAAGAAAAAGAAAAGCTGCTGCTTCCCTGGATCCCTCTGACAGAGGCAAGCTACAACTGAGAGCGCAGCAACAGCAAGGGCAGGAGTGACAATACCTGTCCGTCGACTCAGGCAGCCGGGAGAAGCTGCCAACTGTGGCCTCTGCATTACAGCGGGTGAGGATGACCACCGCCTGGAATATGAAGGGCATGAACGTGCTCTGCTGCAAGGACAACGTGCAGCTGCGCAGAATGTAGAGGATCAGCAGCGTCTGAAAGAAGAAGGCGAGAAAGAATGACTTGCTGCATCCTTGACCTAACCATGGACATTCAGCACATGAGCAGAGCCTGTTCCCTTGACATGCTGCCAAGGCCTAAGCCTACATTTCAGGCCAGCCACCCTGTCCAAACCCTGGCCCTGCACTCAGGCTGTGCTTCTTTAGCACAAGAGGTAAACAGCACAAAGCGTAATGCAACAGCCAGAAAGAGTCCAAGGCACATGGAAGAAAGTCACTTACATCCCGATGGATGTCCTTTACATTCATCTGCAGAAAGGTGATCAGCCACTTCCCAGCAGCACGCACACGCGTTCCTTTGGCCTTCTGGAAGGTGTCCTTGATGGCCATCATGAAGTCTATGGTGTGTTCCAGAGGGAAGTTTCTGCACACGATCTGCGGAGAGATGAGAAGCAGGAGAGATCCCATCACTGATCTGCAGCAGCTCTTCAAAACATAAAGCGGTCTTGAGAGCATTCTCAGTTCAGCAGCTTGCTGGTCATTCAAGTGGCCATCACAACGCTCCTGCTGTCCTTACCCTGCTATTCATACCTGCAGTGGTTGAGCCTTCTCTCAGCTTCTCCACCCATGGTGTTTGCTTACATGCAAAGCCTACCCCCAGCAGCCACAGTCATACACGTGCACACACTCACATGCACAGCCACACGCACACGCACGCACATTCATGTCATGGAGTCAGCTCCTTGCGCTGGGCACCTGAAGGCCAGACATAGCTCAGAGCCTCCTGCTACTTGCTGAGAAAAGTCATCTCAGGGTGACAGCTCCTTCTGGAAGTGGTGTGAGAGGCTGGGGGAAGCGGAGGGACATGCAGAAGCCTACACATTGAGATCGCATCACCCCTTTTTGGGTCCACTTACTCTTGCAATTTTGGACGAGGTCTGGAGCTGAGAGGTGGTGCTGCAGTCATTCAGCCCCTCACACAGGCTCCCGATTTCTCCCGTCTTGATGACTGTGTAGGTCACCTTGTCTGGAAAGAGCCCAGGGAAAAAAGCAAAGTCGTGCTTCTGGAAACAGAACCTCTTTCCACAGAGGATAGACAGGACAGGGCAAGGACAAGAAGAGGGCTGCGCACGCTGCCTCTCTCCCCTGTAAACAGGGCCCCAGCCCGTGGGACTCTGGTAGTGCGGTGAAGGAGAGCAGAGGGCTGGCGCATGCCTGCTCTACTCACCTTGGATGCGGAGAAGGGAGCTCAGACAGGTAACGGCCAACTGACGGGATGTGGGCATGGGGTCACATGTTAGAGGTGCCAGCAATCCTACCAAGGTGCCAAAGTGCTTGCAGGCATCTCCTCTCTGCAGGAGTAAAAGGCAGGAAACAAGTTGTAGGCAGCCCCAGCTCTCCCTAGCTTCTCCTGCCTGTGCTTTCCCATGCACTGGCTGGCACAGCATGCACAGCCGGGTTGAACTCGCCTTCCAACTCAGGGGCACCGGGGAGGGAGCCAGGGGCATGCAGAGGGGCTCTTTACTCACCTGAGCCTCTTCACAAGCAGCCAGCATCGTGGAGCAGGTCTGCAGGGCTCTCTTGCGCTCCCACACATTCTCTGAAGTCATTGCTCTCTGCAAGACCTAAGGCAGATCATCTGTCTCACTGTGGATGTCTTTCCTTTCCTTTCCTGCCACCCCTCTCTCTGTCCCACCTTTCCCGGTACTTTCCATCAGGGCCTGCCCTGTGGTTCCACGTGGCCCCCCTTGTGCCTTTCCCCCTGCAGGGCCCATTTCTCTGCCCATTTATGAGCTCGCAGCGAGCTGGCACGTCAGCAGGAGATTTCTCCCCCTCTCATCGTAAACTCAGTCCCCAGATCTCTGTCCCTACTATCAACAGGTATCATATATTGTCCCACAAGTACTCACACGGACTATGTTCTGTAAGAAGTCATGGCTGGACTCTGTCTCCAGCAGAACCACCATGAGCCGGCCCAGAGCTTTCAACGATGTTTGCTGAAGCTGAAAGCAGAAGAAGGGATTGAGGTGTGGCATCACGGCTGCTGCCAGAGCATGGGTCGTGTGTGCTGAGGTAGGTTTCTGACTGAGAGGTGGCCGGAAAAGATAAGGCAGGTTACCTGCAGGTACGGAGCTGCTTGCTGTGACTTCCTGATCTTCAGCATCATCTCCGCTGAAGGGTGCGTCACAATGTTCTTGCAGCACAGAACCAACAATTCATACATGCCCTTGCTTCCTAAAAAGGGCTTCAGCTTGCTGACAGGAGGAAAAAAGGAAGGGAAAGCATAAAGAGCCTTTACCAGTGCTCTCCAGACTGGTTCAGACAACATCAGTTTCTCCTAACGGACAGCTGCAAAGCCAACAGCCCTACCCTGTGCTGCTGAGCTCTGTTTTTAGTTCCAGCAACACCCACCTCCTCTCCAGCAGCAGTGAACCACCTCCCTCTCCAAAGGAAAGGAGACCCCGGGTCTCCCTTCTCTTCCCTGCCAGGGGACAGGAGCATCTGGGCTTTTCTCCCTGCCCCGAACCTCAGCTTTGCTGGGCACAACAGCACAGCCGACTCTCCTGTAGATGCGGCTCCTCACCCCCTGCCCCCTGCAGACCTCCAGGAGCTACCCAAACGGAGGACCCCCAGTCCTGCCTTGCAACCCCAGAGGCTCCCACCCTTACCTCAACTGCTCCAGGGCCAGAATCACCTTGAGGGGCACTGGGGAGACAGGGCTGCCCAAGCAATACTTCTTCAGCAAGTCCTGAAAGTCCCAGAGAGACATTGTCAAAGTGGTAAGTGGCACACGAGAGCTCTTCCACCCGGCCCAGAGACAGACACAACAGCCACACACCAGCCCCATCAATCCCACGTTACCCACGGAAGCACTGCAGGATGCAGCAGCTCCACAACTGGTGCACCTAGACCGCTGCTGCCCAGTCTCTGCCTGCCAGCACCCAAGGTCCCCACCAGCTGGAGACATGGAGGCTGAGGGAGACCTCTGTGCCTCCAGGGAAGCAAGCCTTGTGCTACAGCCCAGTACTCTGCTGCAGACAACCCTGGCTCTAAGCACTCACCATGAGGATCTCTAGCAGCTTGTCCTTCAAGGAAGGGTTAAAGCAGGCAGAATCACCCACAGCTTGGAAGGCAGAGCTGAAGTCGGTGATGCTCTGCACCAGCGCGAGCCTGTTCTGCAAGACCTGAGGCCCAAGAGAGAAGAATATTCTTTGAACTGCGGGAAGGGCCGAGGGCAGCAAGGGGAACACATGAGGGCAACTCTAACGGAATGGCTTGGGTCTTCATCTGGGCATAAACCATTCCCCGAGGGACCTTTGGAAAGAGAAGACCCATCTCAGCATCCCCCCTTCATGGAGGGGCTGCAGTGGATTCTCTGACACCCTGGCAAACCCCAAGCTCTCACCCGGCAGCTGCAGCTGTAGAGCAGCAGGATGTTGCCCGCAATGTCTCCCTCCAGGTGGGCGAGCAGTTGTTCCTTGGAGGCTCGCAGTGCTAAACTGCCGTAGGCAAGCATGAGAGCGCCGCGTGTGGCATGAGCTCTTGTGCTCTTCAGCTCCATCTGTGTGGGGAGAAATGCCTTGAGATAGTCACTCAACAGCCCCCAGTGCCACACGATGCACCTGGGCTCCCAAGGCAGGAGCTGCTATGTAAATAAGATGGAAGAAGGACAAGGTGGAAACCCGAAATGCTTCACCTTCTTGCGTCTCGAAATCTTCGCATTCCGGCCTTTGTACAGCCTGGACGCAAACATGGTGACTGTGTCCAGGACTGTGTGGAAGTTGCTCTCAGCAGCATGGCTGACAAGAGAGATCATTCCCTGCATGAAAGAACAAGGGGCAGTTGGCACAGGCCTGAACCTACTGGCGCGGACAGCCACAGTAATTGGGCCAGTCCTCGCCTGAGGGAAGTGGCAGCAGTGAGGACATTGAAAGGCCCAGAGCAGAGCCAGGAGAAGCCCTCTGCCCCACTGACAGACCGGGGCCAAAGATGGATGGAAAGAGGGCTCACCTGGGCCTCAGATGGCTTCTCTGCGTTTGCTTCTATCAGATGCTTTAGAAGCTTCTCTCGGATGTGGAGGACTCTCTTACAAACTCCCAGCACTGTCCCCAGAGCCTTGTACAGGAAAGGCTGCATGGGAAGGGAAGGAAGAAGCTGAGATGTGGCAGCAGCCTTACCTGATGGCACAGGGACAGGTGGGAAGGACCCACACTCCCTGCGAGTACTGAGAGCAGCTCAGTACCTGCCGGTGCCCTGCTGGGTAGAGCTGGGTGAACCCACCTTTTCTCCAGAGCTGCTGGGAGAGTTGCTCAGCCACCGGCTCAGCTCACAGCTCAGGGCCTCGGCCCAGGCCTCATCCTCCATGCTCTCCAGCGATGCCCTCAGGAGCTGTTGGAGAACAGGAGAAGCCAATGATCCCTTGCTCTTTGCCTCTTCCCGCATTCCCAAGTTGCCGCAGCCTTCTGGGGAGAGCTGCCTGGATGAACAGTCCTTCTCCCAGCTGCCCCCAGCTCTCCCTCCCATTAAAGCTGCCTGCCACTGTTCTCATGAGACCCTTCTTGGGCTTGGGACAGAGGCAGCACTGCAAAGGCATGCGGCTGCTCCACAGCAGTCTTTGAGAGGCTGTTCCTGTCCAGTGGGGGCTCGTGTAGGAGCAGGGCTCCTGGAGGCAGGCAAGCACTTCTCTGCACCGGGCCTCCCAGCAATGCTCTACCTTCAGCAGACGGCACTCCCACTCCTCAGTGTCCGGGACGCTCTCATCTTTCCCTGCACAGCAACAGGAAGCAAAAGACCTTTGATTGGGATCAAGCCACAGAAGAAGAGCTGTTACAAACCCCGCTTGGCCTGGGCACTCAACACTGCCAAGCTGGACCTGCACCCCTTCCACAGTGATCCATCCCTCCCTACAAACACAGTCCCCGCAGGAACACAGAACTAACTGCTCCAAGACTGCTGTCTCAGGGGACATGAAGGGCCCGTCTGTGTTCTTGAACGGGCAGATCCCTGGGAGGAAATGTCCCCGAGTCTCCCTGGAATGGGAACAGCAGCAGAGCAAGTACTGTGCTGCAGGCAGTGCTTTCCCTCTGCCACAATGCTGAGCTGCATTTTCACTCCACCTCCCTCCCTGCTTCCTCCTCTCCCTGCCAGCACTTTACCTTCAAGGCACTGCAGCAGCAGGGGGATCTCAGCAGCCCACACGACCCCCACAGCTCTGTGGATCCTGCTGTGGAGGTTCCGCATGAGCAGCAAGGCAGCAGCTTGCAGTTTGCTGCCTGCAAAAGGACTCCCTGCCACCACCTGAGCAAGAGCAAGGAGAAGCAAGGTCACAACTGCAGTGGGAGAGAAGAGCAGTGGCTTCCCCAACAAGGGAAGCAGCTTGGCTCAGCCCCGGCGGGCAAGGAGAATCCAACAACTTTGCCCATGTCCAAGCTGCTTCCTCCTCATGGGTCATGACACCAGGCTCTGAAGCATCTACTCACCAACAGGCGTGCCAGCATTGTCTGGGGAGTCAGCAGTGGACCTGCGAGGAGAAAGAAGCGCTGAGTGAGATGCCAAGACACTCCTTGCCCTGTCGCATGTACCTCCGCTTTTCCTTCTGGGTGCTAACACAGGTCAGCAGAGCTTACTGGGGGAGTTTCTGCTCCTACCTTGAAACATGGAGTTGACAAAGTGGGGATCCAGTTCTTCTGCCTCCCGCACCGTCAGGTCCCCTCTCTCAGCCAGTGCTTGGACGCAGCGGGAGACCGGGATCAGCATGCCGGTGTACTGGGCTGGCACCACATACAACAGCAGCCGTGGCCACAGGAGCTGGGGGGAATGAGGCAGTTGAGCACGTCAGCATTCCTGCCTCTGCTCAGAGATGAAGAGGACTCTGTGAATTTCTTGTGTGCTTCAGAGCACGTTGGAGGACAGACCAGGGCTGTTGTAATGAGACGAGGAACACGTGGTGCAAAGGCAAGGGTCGGCAATGTAGCAGGGTGCGACTTACTTTGGACATCCCACTCACAGAGACATCCAGTGACCCCAGGATGTCCATGCACAGCCCTTGGAGATCTCCTTCTTCCTGGGCTTCCTGGGCAGAAAGGTCTCCGGCTGCCTGCACAACAGTGTTATTGAAACGCCAGTTACGTTCCGTTCTCAGGAGCCTCTCATAGGCTCAGGTGTGGCCCCACTGGTGTTTCTGTGCCAGCCTCTGAGCAGCACGGGTCTTCCAAAAGAAGATGCTGCCCACTCTCCTTACCCTTCTTTCTGTGGTGCGGCTGAACTCACTGAAGATGTGCCCCACTACATCCAAAGCTGAGCAGCTCCAGGCATTAACGCTGAGCACATCCTTGATGAAAAGCAGGATGGCCCTCCTCACCTGCCAGGGATCAATTTTGGGTGTGATTTTCCTGGTCAGATGGCAAAGGGAAGCCACCTGCTCATTGCAGCAGCCCTTCGGGCATGAGCAGAAACAAGAGCCTTGCTCCCTGAGGTGAGGGCCAGGCCTTAGCACCAGGCTGTGCAGGGACCTGCCTGCTCCCCTCTCCCTGCTCCCCCCACAGGAGCCATCACATCACAACCATGTAGTCAGTGCTCCAGGACCTCTCTGGTCACCCCAGCCCTGCCCACGTGGGCAGCAGCACCACCACCCCGATAGCGCTTTCCCACACCAGCTCACCCGGGTCCTGAGATCACTGCTCAGACACTGCACAGCCTCTGCAACCTGGGGCAGCTTCGCTACCATAACGGGCTCTGCAAGAGATATGCAAAAGCATGCGTGGAGGTACAACCCAGATGGCAAAAGGGACCTCTGGAAGTCCCGACCCGTGGTACTAACCATCAGAGCGAGCCAGAGCACCGAGCAAGCCCAGGGCTGCCACGCACTCATCCTCCTTCTCAGTGCCCAGCTGCGACTGAAGAAACAGGACCGTTTCCTCTGGGCAGATCCGGGCTGCAGGGAGGAAATCCCGCGCTGTGTTAGCAAGAAACTCGCACCCATTTCTGGGGTTTGTGAGAGAGGTTTTGGCCAGGGCACCACCAAACATCGCCAAAGCTCCTCTCCTTACCCTGCAGCAGGATGCAGTGGGTTAGCTCCGCTCTATCAGCCTCGCTGTGCTGCTTGGTGTTGGCAGAAAGCTGTGGGAACAAGGTCCATTTGAGGAAATTGCATCAGCATTGAGGACGGAAAAGAAACTGCTGCCAGCTCTTGTCACCCTTGGCACTCTCAGGCACAGGACATCATACAGACAAAACTCAGCTTGCTCCACAGCATCCTCGGGGGCAAACACTCTGCTCTGGAGCAACCACAGGCATCCAGGAGCTAAGGCTGAGCAGCTGTCAGAGGCTCGGAGCTCTGCAGTCTTCCTGAGACTTGGCCAAGAGGGAAACTGCTGTGGGCACAAGGATAGGCTCCCCTTACCTGGTAGAACATGGCACTGGTGATGGCCAGGTACTTGTCCCTGGGGATGACAATCCCAATGCCCTCTAAGGCCTCCATGAAGACAGTGAGGTTCTGCAAGAGACCAGGAGAGGAAGGAAGGGCTGAAGCTACATCTAGCCACTTGGGAGCAGAGACACTGTTTCCCAATAGAGTGTCTGCTGGGAGAAGCTCCCACACAGGCGCTCTTGTTTGTCCCCACTCCCAGCAGCACCAAGAGAGTCTCTCTGCTCTCAACCGAGCCCTGTTTGGGCGTCCTTTGCAGGAATTTCCCACCCGGCAGCCCTCTTCTCCCCCATCAGATGCAACTGGACGTGGTCCCCCTGCTTGTTAGCACACAGCTCTTCAGGCACTCCGAGCCCCACGCTGGTGGTGGCAAAGACTCCCATCCCCAGGAGATGGGCCCCAGTGACTCCTGGCTCCCTTCTGGCTCCTGTCTGGATTGTTCCTTCCTTGACTGAAGCGCTTAGAAAGCCTCAGAATTCCCTTGAACACCTGTTCCTTCTTTCCCCGAGGGCTCCTCGCCTCCTCCCTGCATGACCCTGACCCCTCTTGGCACTTGCACGGGCCCCACATCCACGCTGAGCCCTGCACAACATCTCACCTTGGCCATCCTGCAGGTGTCTTGGACCTCCTGACACTGGTGCATGAGCCAGAGGAGCTGCTCCCAGACACGCTCTCGCTGCAGCTCCTCTTGCAGGAGGGCAGCCATCGTGGCAGTCACAGCCCTGAGGATGGTCCCTCTGTCCTGGAAAGGGATAGCAGAGGCCCAGCATCAGAGACTGAAGGTCTGCCCTTCCTACAGAGAAAGCTTTCTCTTTCCCTTCCCTTTCCCCATATCCCTGTACCCAGCAGGAGATGGGCTCGCTCTGGAGGGCACGCAGGTTTTCCCCACACTCTCATCCCCAGCTCACCCTGCCACAGTGCTGTGACATGCAGCTGCTCCCTGGCAGGGAGATCCAGCCCCAAACACAGAGCCACTTCAGGGCCCTTTGCAGAGCCCGGCATCTCCCTCTCATCACCCCTCTGCTCTCAGCCTGCTGGGCACAGACAGAGCTGCCAATATGGATGTCCACGCTGCCATCCCGGGCTGAGAATGCAGCAGTGCTCACCTTTTCCTCCTTGCAGTCCTGCCAGTTCCTCAGCACAGAGCAGAAGAGCCGGTAAAGATTCTCACAGATCTGCTCTTTCTCCATGGCAGGCCAAGGGCATTGCTTTGCAGAGGACAAGTGAACCTTGACTCCTTCTGACCATTGTTTCACGACTGAAAAAACAAAACAAAACAAATAAATGGCTAATTAATTTAAAAAAGAAGAAGAAGAAGAAGAAGAGAGAGAAAGAAAGAGAAAAGGGAGCCCCTGAGTCTGCAGCAGGATGAGATGCAAGGTCTGTCCCAAGTCCCCCTGCTCTGGGGCCGGCACTCACCAGTGCAAGTGATGCTCAGGGTCTGGCCACTTCTCACCTGGCCCACCACACTACACAGGCCAGCCAGCGTCACCCGCATGAAGGGCATGCACTGTGAAGCTGCAGAGGGGAAGGAGAGCATCAGCAGTGAGGGAGGAGGGGCTGCAGCCCTGCATCCTCCAGCTCAATGCAGATCATGCAAAGAGGGGTCTTTCCCCTTTCCCCAGTCGTCATCAATGCGAGGAGGCTGAGGGCACCTTACCATAGCTGCTGAACAGTTTGCTTACAGTGATGAGCACAAACTCCTTGGACATATCCCCCTTGGCCTTCAGGTGTCCCTGGAGCTCAGCCATCACCAAGCTGAAGTGTGTCCGGGCCAGAGCCACCAGGACGTTGCTGGCAGCCATCCTTACACTGTCCGTCACTCCCTGAAAAAGAGCCACTGGTGACACACAGCACAGGAAACTACGTGAAGCCCTTGGAAGGGCTAAGCCACCCCCATCGCCAGGAGAACACCAGTCTGGGCAGGCGGCTCCCTTTGCCTTCCGAAGTGACCCCTCACCTGGGCTGCTGTCAGGTCCTTGGACGCCTCTGCCAGCAGCCGGTTCACCACTCCGCACGGCGGGCGGCTGTCATCTTCCCACAAGACGCTCTCGAGCTCGCAGTAAACCTGCGCTCGGTCACCCTGGGGACAGGGATCAGTCACACTCACTTTGCCCGCTGCCACCCAGCAATACGCCAGTGTGCTTCTGGGGCCTGGCAACCACGGGACCACTGGGACAGGGCAAGGATTGATGGTTGGATGCCCCCAGCTCACCTCCTGGTCTTGCAGGCGCTGCAGCAGCAAAGTCACGCCACAGGAAGGAAGAGGGCTCGCCTCCCTGCGACGCATACATCTGGGCATGCAGCCCACACAGGCGAAGAGACCTGAAAGAGCACAGAAGCTGCTGCTGGTGTTGCTTGGAGCCAGGGCCAAGCATCCAGCCAGCTCTGGGAGGAACGCTCCTCAGTCCCACAGCGTGGGGTGAGCTGTTCTGGCACGTATGTGGTCAGCTGGGAGATGGGAGAAAGAGCCTTCCCCTTGCTGGGGTGCTGGGGAAACTATGGTGGGCGGCTGCATTCAGCAGATCAAGGACAGTGATGCTAAACATCACTAAAAAGCATCCTAAACAGACATTGGTGGCACACACGTGCTCAGGCAGCATCACTGTGTCTGGAGAAGTGGAGGGACCTCACCTCGAAAGGCTCTCAGCCGCTCCATCACTGCAGGAAATCTCCAGATAGGCACAAAGCTCTCTCTGGTCCTCTCCCTGCGGGTCCCACAAGAGACTGAGCCACCGCTCCCACTGCTGTCACAACAGCTGTGACATCACACCAAGGAGTGCCACCTCACAGCAAGCAGGGGACCCTTGCAGGCCCCAGAACACAGCATGTCTTTGTGAGGCACTTGGCTCCAGGGTGGACATGTTCTGTGACCAAGCAGGGATTCAACTCAGCTTGTGAGGGAGAATCCCTAGCAGCATGCAGCTGCCGGATACCATTGCCTGGCATTGTCTTAGTGACTGGGGACTCCATGTTGGGAGGCACCGAAACCCCTACCTGCTGCCCAGACAACCTCTCCAGAAAGCTTTGCTCTCTTCCAGGGGCGCATGTCAGAGACATTAAGAAGACACAAGAATAAATAAATAAATAACAGAACTAAAAACCATTAGGAAAGAAGTTTCCTAACTTCCTATAAGTAGACATTTCCTTATAACTTCCTATAAGTAGACATTTCTGTTTAATTTGATTTTTCAAAAGGAAGAAACGTTTCCCTTTTTTCTTCTCTGCTGAACCTTAGAAGTACAAAGGAAATGCTTGATTTGAATTCATTTACTTTTATCATTCACGTGAGTGCATCTTGACTCAGATTTCTCCTTTCTTTCTTTCCATCTTTTGCAATCCATTTCAAAAACAAGGGTACATTAAATTCCTATCAAAGTGATTTCAAATGCAGAAGAATCATAGTCACAAAGCCACGGGGTTGCTGTTTTATCTGGATGTCAGCCTGACCGACCTCCTGCTCAAAGCAGGAGGGCTCAGCACCACATCGTCTCTGTCACGGCTTTGTCTAAGTTGATCTAGAACACCCCAAAGGACAGAGATTTTATCACCTTTCTGGGAAGCCTGCCCAATGCCCCATCACTGGTGGCTTCACTTCACCTGACATTCAAGCTGAAGCTGGCCTACCTTGCTGCTGCTCGTTTACAATGTATCTATCGTCCTTGGCTCTGTTCCCTTTCAGTGGATGTATGGAACTATTAAACTGTCCCCCTTAGCCTCCGTCTCCAGACTGAAGAAGCCCAGTTCCCTCAACATCAAACAGGCCACGTATCCATCATTCCAGATCATCTTCTAGGACTGGGTGGCTGAACTGCACACATTAAACTAATTATAAATTCACTGGTACTGAAAAGGGAGATCCGTTTTCTTTTGCTGATGAGACATCATTCTTTTAAGGTCGGCCACATACAGCTTTTGTTGCTTATTCAATTGACCCATAATCAATCTAGTGCAGCTTGCCAGATATTTCCATAGTGAGATACAGAGCAAGGGTGAGTCTCTGAAGTGGTTGCTGAGGCACGAGTGATAGTATCCTGTCCTGCCAAAGATGATCAAATGTAACAGCCTTTGTTGTGTTATTCGTGTCACAGTTCCCGCTAGAAGCCCTTTTGATCGCCGAAGTCGCCTGACTCGGAGCCGTCCCGGTCCGATCAGCAGCGACTGACCGCGGGGTTCAAGGGGGATCTCGGGCGGTTCCTTCAAGCAGGGAACCCCCCGGCCTACAGGAGCAGCCGGCAGCTCTCGCAGGAGCCGCTGACGCAGCGCGTGGGCGTTGCCTGGCAACGGCAGGAGATTTAAACGGGCACAGTAGCCGGTAGAAGCCCTTTTGATGGCCGAAGGCTGCTGATGTGGTCTGCTTAGACTTCAGCAAAGCCTTCGACACTGTCTCCCATGCTATTCTCCTGCAGAAGCTGGCAGCCCGTGGCTTGGATGGGTACACTCATGTCTGGGTAAGGAGCTGGCTGGAGGGCCGGGCCCAGAGAGTGGTGGTAAATGGAGTTAAATCCCGTTGGAGACCTGTCACGAGCGGTGTTCCCAGGGATCGGTGCTGGGGCCTGTCATCTTCAACATCTTTATTGATGACCTGGATGAGGGCATTGAGTGCACCCTCAGTAAGTTCGCAGATGACACCAAACTGGCTGGGAGTGTGGATCTGCCTGGGGGGTAGCGAGGCCCTACAGAGGGATCGGAATAGGCTGGAGAGCTGGGCCAAAGCCAATGGGATGAGGTTCAACAAGACCAAATGCCGGGTCCTGCACTTTGGCCACAACAACCCCAGGCAGCGCTATAGGCTTGGGGTGGAGTGGCTGGAGGACTGTGTTGAGGAAACGGACATGGGGGTACTGATTGATGCTCGGCTGAACATGAGCCGATAGTGTGCCCGGGTGGCCGATAAGGCCAACGGCATCCTGGCTTGTATCAAAAACAGTGTTACTAGCAGGAACAGGGAGGTAATTGTCCCCCTCTACTCGGCACTGGTGAGGCCGCACCTCGAGTACTGTGTTCAGTTTTGGGCCCCTCACTGCAGGAAAGACATTGAGGCCCTGGAATGCATTCATGGAGGGCTACGAAGCTGGTGAAGGGTCTGGAGCACAGGCCTTGTGAGGAGCAGCTGAGGGAGCTGGGATTGTTCAGCCTGGAGAAGAGGAGGCTCAGGGGAGACCTTATAGCTCTCTATAACTTCCTGAAGGGAGACTGTAGTGAGCTGGGGGTCGGCCTCTTCTCTTGTGCAATCAGTGATAGAACTAGAGGGTATGGTTTCAAGCTGTGCCTGGGGAGATTCAGGCTGGACATTAGGAAGTATTACTTCTCAGAAAGGGTAGTCAGGCACTGGAATGCACTGCCCAGGGAGGTGTTGGTGTCACCGACCATGCAAGTGTTCAAAAAAACGTTTGGATGTTGTGTTGAGGAATATGGTTTAGCTGGGAAGTATTGGGAATGGTTGGACTGGATGATCTTCTAGGTCTTTTCCAACCTTGATAATTCTGTGATTCTGTGATTCTGTGATTCTGCGTTTGTTCTTTAATGAACAAAATTAATTTCTATGACACAAATCAATGGTTTCCACCAGCAAATGCCAGTGAAAATATTTCCACAATTTTCCAAGTAGAATTGCTGTAGGCAGTTTCTCTGGAGATATTAAAAACTAGGAAAAACTAGCACTATTGTGTCCAGTTCTGGGCTCCTCCATTCAAGGACAGGGAACTTCTTCAGAGAGTCCAGTGCAGAGACACAAAGATGACAAAGTGACTGGAGCATCTCCCTTGCAAGGAAAGGCTGAAGGATCTGAGTCTCCTTAGCTTGGAGAAGACAAGACTGAGAGGTGACCTCATGAACGTTTACAAATCTGTAAAGGTTATGTGTCAGGAGGATGGAGCCAGGCTATTCTCAACGACATCCAGTGATGGGACAAGAGGAAATGGGTACAAGCTGGAACATAGGAGGTTCCACAGGAATATGAGAAAAAGCTTCTTCATGGCGAGGGTAACCAAACATCAGAATAGGCTGCCCAGAAAGGTTGTGGGGTCTCCTGCTCTGGAGAAATTCAAAACCTGCCAGGACGAATTTCTGTGCGACCTATCCTAGGGGTTCCTGCTAAGGCAGGGAGATTGGTCTAGATGATCTTGTGAGGTTCCTTCCAATACCTGACTTTTAGTGACTCTGATTCTGTAACAGGTATGGAGAAGAGACAGCAGCAATTAAAATGATGACTTGGTTTAAAAAAAAAAAAAAAAAAAAAAAAACTCTTCCACATCATGGCCACGATTCTGGCATTTAATTTATTAAATAAATAATTCAATTTTTTTAGCTCATTATCTCTCCTCTCCTCACTTCTCCTCACTTCTCCTCTCCTCTCCTCTCCTCTCCTCTCCTCTCCTCTCCTCTCCTCTCCTCTCCTCACTTCTCCTCACCTCTCCTCTCCTCTCCTCTCCTCTCCTCTCCTCTCCTCTCCTCTCCTCTCCTCTCCTCTCCTCTCGTCACTTCTCCTCTCCTCTCCTCTCCTCTCCTCTCCTCTCCTCTCCTCTCCTCTCCTCTCCTCTCCTCTCCTCTCCTCTCCTCTCCTCTCCTCTCCTCTCCTCTCCTCTCCTCTCCTCTCCTCTCCTCACTTCTCCTCTCCTCTCCTCTCCTCTCCTCTCCTCTTCTCTCCTCTCCTCACTTCTCCTCTCCTCTCCTCACTTCTCTCTTCTACTCTCCCTTTCCCTTACCTGCCCTTCCACTGCAATCTCCTTTTTTCCTTCCTTTTTCTATCACTCTACCCTCCCTTTTCCCTCCCCTCCCTTTTTACATTTACTAATTCATACCATTTTCCTTTCCTCTCCCCTCCCCTGTCCCCTCCCTACCACCTACTCTTCTCTCCCCTCCCCTCCTCTCCACTCCTCCCCTTTTACATTTAATGTATTCATTCCAATTTCCTTCCCTATCCCCTCCCCCCCATTCCCCTCCTCTTGTCTCCCCTCCTCACCTCTCATCCCCTTTTATATTTACCTTTTCCGTTCCCTTTTTCTTTCTCTCTCGCCTTCCCCTCACCTCCGTTCCCCTCCCTTCCTCTCCCCTCCTCTCCTCCCTTCTCCTCCCCTCTCCTCTTTTTTACTTTCTCTTTTTTTTCCCTCTCCCCTTCCACTCCTGTCCTTCCCCCCTTCCTCACCCCTCTCTTTCCTCTCCTTCCGCCTTCCCTGCTCTCCCTTCTCTCCCGTTCTGTTTTCCTCTTCCCTTCTCTTCTCTTCCCTTCTCTTCTCTTCTCTTCTCTTCTCTTCTTCTCTTCTCTTCTCTTCTCTTCTCTTCTCTTCTCTTCTCTTCTCTTCTCTTCTCTTCTCTTCTCTTCTCTTCACTTCTCTCTCTTCGCTTCGCTTCGCTTCTTAGCTTTGCTTCTCTTCTCTTCTCTTAGCTTCGCTTCTCTTCTCTTCCCTTCCCTTCTCTTTCCCTTCCCTTCTCTTCCCCTTTCCTTCCCTTCTTTTCTACCGGCTCCACCGTTGAAGACAAAAGTTTCTTATTCTCCTCCATGTCTCACTGGAAAAAAAGAGAGTCTCAAGTTGTGACTGAGTAAATTTCACCTCAAACAGACTTTGAGAAGAAAAAGAAAAGCTGGCTGCTTCCCTGGATCCCTCTGACAGAGGCAAGCTACAACTGAGAGCGCAGCAACAGCAAGGGCAGGAGTGACAATACCTGTCCGTCGACTCAGGCAGCCGGGAGAAGCTGCCAACTGTGGCCTCTGCATTACAGCGGGTGAGGATGACCACCGCCTGGAATATGAAGGGCATGAACGTGCTCTGCTGCAAGGACAACGTGCAGCTGCGCAGAATGTAGAGGATCAGCAGCGTCTGAAAGAAGAAGGCGAGAAAGAACGACTTACTGCATCCTTGACCCTAACCATGGACATTCAGCACATGAGCAGAGCCTGTTCCATTGAGATGCTGCCAAGGCCTAAGCCTACATTTCAGGCCAGCCACCCTGTCCAAACCCTGGCTCTGCACTCAGGCTGTGCTTCTTTAGCACAAGAGGTAAACAGCACAAAGCGTAATTGCAAACAGCCAGAAAGAGTCCAAGGCACATGGAAGAAAGTCACTTACATCCCGATGGATGTCCTTTACATTCATCTGCAGAAAGGTGATCAGCCACTTCCCAGCAGCACGCACACGTGTTCCTTTGGCCTTCTGGAAGGTGTCCTTGATGGCCATCATGAAGTCTATGGTGTGTTCCAGAGGGAAGTTTCTGCACACGATCTGCGGAGAGATGAGAAGCAGGAGAGATCCCATCACTGATCTGCAGCAGCTCTTCAAAACATAAAGCGGTCTTGAGAGCATTCTCAGTTCAGCAGCTTGCCGGTCATTCAAGTGGCCATCACAACGCTCCTGCTGTCCTTACCCTGCTATTCATACCTGCAGTGGTTGAGCCTTCTCTCAGCTTCTCCACCCATGGTGTTTGCTTACATGCAAAGCCTACCCCCAGCAGCCACAGTCATACATGTGCACACACTCACATGCACAGCCACACGCACACGCACGCACATTCATGTCATGGAGTCAGCTCCTTGCGCTGGGCACCTGAAGGCCAGACATAGCTCAGAGCCTCCTGCTACTTGCTGAGAAAAGTCATCTCAGGGTGACAGCTCCTTCTGGAAGTGTGTGTGAGAGGCTGGGGGAAGCATAGGGATGTGCAGAAGCCTACACATTGAGATCGCATCACCCTTTTTGGGTCCACTTACTCTTGCAATTTTGGACGAGGTCTGGAGCTGAGAGGTGGTGCTGCAGTCATTCAGCCCCTCACACAGGCTCCCGATTTCTCCCGTCTTGATGACTGTGTAGGTCACCTTGTCTGGAAAGAGCCCAGGGAAAAAAGGAAAGTCGTGCTTCTGGAAACGGAACCTCTTTCCACAGAGGATAGACAGGACAGGGCAAGGACAAGAAGAGGGCTGCGCACGCTGCCTCTCTCCCCTGTAAACAGGGCCCCAGCCCGTGGGACTCTGGTAGTGCGGTGAAGAGAGCAGAGGGCTGGCGCATGCCTGCTCTACTCACCTTGGATGCGGAGAAGGGAGCTCAGACAGGTAACGGCCAACTGACGGGATGTGGGCATGGGGGTCACATGTTAGAGGTGCCAGCAATCCTACCAAGTGTTGCCAAAGTGCTTGCAGGCATCTGCTCTCTGCAGGAGTAAAAGGCAGGAAACAAGTTGTAGGCAGCCCCAGCTCTCCCTAGCTTCTCCTGCCTGTGCTTTCCCATGCACTGGCTGGCACAGCATGCACAGCCGGGTTGAACTCGCCTTCCAACTCAGGGGCACCGGGGAGGGAGCCAGGGGCATTCAGAGGGGCTCTTTACTCACCTGAGCCTCTTCACAAGCAGCCAGCATCGTGGAGCAGGTCTGCAGGGCTCTCTTGCGCTCCCACACATTCTCTGAAGTCATTGCTCTCTGCAAGACCTAAGGCAGATCATCTGTCCTCACTGTGGATGTCTTTCCTTTCCTTTCCTGCCCACCCCTCTCTCTGTCCCCACCTTTCCCGGTACTTTCCATCAGGGCCTGCCCTGTGGTTCCACGTGGCCCCCCTTGTGCCTTCCCCCTGCAGGGCCCATTTCTCTGCCCATTTATGAGCTCGCAGCGAGCTGGCACGTCAGCAGGAGATTTCTCCCCCTCTCATCGTAAACTCAGTCCCCAGATCTCTGTCCCTACTATCAACAGGTATCATATATTGTCCCACAAGTACTCCTCACGGACTATGTTCTGTAAGAAGTCATGGCTGGACTCTGTCTCCAGCAGAACCACCATGAGCCGGCCCAGAGCTTTCAAACGATGTTTGCTGAAGCTGAAAAGCAGAAGAAGGGATTGAGGTGTGGCATCACGGCTGCTGCCAGAGCATGGGTCGTGTGTGCTGAGGTAGGTTTCTGACTGAGAGGTGGCCGGAAAAGATAAGGCAGGTTACCTGCAGGTACGGAGCTGCTTGCTGTGACTTCCTGATCTTCAGCATCATCTCCGCTGAAGGGTGCGTCACAATGTTCTTGTAGCACAGAACCAACAATTCATACATGCCCTTGCTTCCTAAAAAGGGCTTCAGCTTGCTGACAGGAGGAAAAAAGGAAGGGAAAGCATAAAGAGCCTTTACCAGTGCTCTCCAGACTGGTTCAGACAACATCAGTTTCTCCTAACAGACAGCTGCAAAGCCAACAGCCCTACCCTGTGCTGCTGAGCTCTGTTTTTAGTTCCAGCAACATCCACCTCCTCTCCAGCAGCAGTGAACCACCTCCCTCTCCAAAGGAAAGGAGACCCCGGGTCTCCCTTCTCTTCCCTGCCAGGGGACAGGAGCATCTGGGCTTTTCTCCCCTGCCCCGAACCTCAGCTTTGCTGGGCACAACAGCACAGCCGACTCTCCTGTAGATGCGGCTCCTCACCCCCTGCCCCCTGCAGACCTCCAGGAGCTACCCAAACGGAGGACCCCCAATCCTGCCTTGCAACCCCAGAGGCTCCCACCCTTACCTCAACTGCTCCAGGGCCAGAATCACCTTGAGGGGCACTGGGGAGACAGGGCTGCCCAAGCAATACTTCTTCAGCAAGTCCTGAAAGTCCCAGAGAGACACTGTCAAAGTGGTAAGTGGCACACGAGAGCTCTTCCGCAGCCCCCCAGAGACAGACACAACAGCCACACACCAGCCCCATCAATCCCATGTTACCCACGGAAGCACTGCAGGATGCAGCAGCTCCACAACTGGTGCACCTAGACCGCTGCTGCCCAGTCTCTGCCTGCCAGCACCCAAGGTCCCCACCAGCTGGAGACATGGAGGCTGAGGGAGACCTGTATGCCTCCAGGGAAGCGAGCCTTGTGCTACAGCCCAGTACTCTGCTGCAAGACAAACCCTGGCTCTAAGCACTCACCATGAGGATCTCTAGCAGCTTGTCCTTCAAGGAAGGGTTAAAGCAGGCAGAATCACCCCACAGCCTGGAAGGCAGAGCTGAAGTCGGTGATGCTCTGCACCAGCGCGAGCCTGTTCTGCAAGACCTGAGGCCCAAGAGAGAAGAATATTCTTTGAACTGCGGGAAGGGCCGAGGGCAGCAAGGGGAACACATGAGGGCAACTCTAACGGAATGGCTTGGGTCTTCATCTGGGCATAAACCATTCCCCGAGGGACCCTTTGGAAAGAGAAGACCCATCTCAGCATCCCCCCTTCATGGAAGGGGCTGCAGTGGATTCTCTGACACCCTGGCAAACCCCAAGCTCTCACCCGGCAGCTGCAGCTGTAGAGCAGCAGGATGTTGCCCGCAATGTCTCCCTCCAGGTGGGCGAGCAGTTGTTCCTTGGAGGCTCGCAGTGCTAAACTGCCGTAGGCAAGCATGAGAGCGCTGCGTGTGGCATGAGCTCTTGTGCTCTTCAGCTCCATCTGTGTGGGAGAAATGCCCTTGAGATAGTCACTCAACAGCCCCCAGTGCCACACGATGCACCTGGGCTCCCAAGGCAGGAGCTGCTATGTAAATAAGATGGAAGAAGGACAAGGTGGAAAACCCGAAATGCTTCACCTTCTTGCGTCTCGAAATCTTCGCATTCCCGGCCTTTGTACAGCCTGGACGCAAAACATGGTGACTGTGTCCAGGAACTGTGTGGAAGTTGCTCTCAGCAGCATGGCTGACAAGAGAGATCATTCCCTGCATGAAAGAACAAGGGGCAGTTGGCACAGGCCTGAACCTACTGGCGCGGACAGCCACAGTAATTGGGCCAGTCCTCGCCTGAGGGAAGTGGCAGCAGTGAGGACATTGAAAGGCCCAGAGCAGAGCCAACCGGGGCCAAAGATGGATGGAAAGAGGGCTCACCTGGGCCTCAGATGGCTTCTCTGCGTTTGCTTCTATCAGATGCTTTAGAAGCTTCTCTCGGATGTGGAGGACTCTCTTACAAACTCCCAGCACTGTCCCCAGAGCCTTGTACAGGAAAGGCTGCATGGGAAGGGAAGGAAGAAGCTGAGATGTGGCAGCAGCCTTACCTGATGGCACAGGGACAGGTGGGAAGGACCCACACTCCCTGCGAGTACTGAGAGCAGCTCAGTACCTGCCGGTGCCCTGCTGGGTAGAGCTGGGTGAACCCACCTTTTCTCCAGAGCTGCTGGGAGAGTTGCTCAGCCACCGGCTCAGCTCACAGCTCAGGGCCTCGGCCCAGGCCTCATCCTCCATGCTCTCCAGCGATGCCTCCAGGAGCTGTTGGAGAACAGGAGAAGCCAATGATCCCTTGCTCTTTGCCTCTTCCCGCAATCCCAAGTTGCCGCAGCCTTCTGGGGAGAGCTGCCTGGATGAACAGTCCTTCTCCCAGCTGCCCCCAGCTCTCCCTCCCATTAAAGCTGCCTGCCACTGTTCTCATGAGACCCTTCTTGGGCTTGGGACAGAGGCAGCACTGCAAAGGCATGCGGCTGCTCCACAGCAGTCTTTGAGAGGCTGTTCCTGTCCAGTGGGGGCTCGTGTAGGAGCAGGGCTCCTGGAGGCAGGCAAGCACTTCTCTGCACCGGGCCGCCCAGCAATGCTCTACCTTCAGCAGACGGCACTCCCACTCCTCAGTGTCCGGGACGCTCTCATCTTTCCCTGCACAGCAACAGGAAGCAAAAGACCTTTGATTGGGATCAAGCCACAGAAGAAGAGCTGTTGCAAACCCCGCTTGGCCTGGGCACTCAACACTGCCAAGCTGGGACCTTCCACAGTGACCCATCCCTCCCTACAAACACTGTCCCCGCAGGAACACAGAACTAACTGCTCCAAGACTGCTGTCTCAGGGGACATGAAGGGCCCGTCTGTGTTCTTGAACGGGCAGATCCCTGGGAGGAAATGTCCCCGAGTCTCCCTGGAATGGGAACAGCAGCAGAGCAAGTACTGTGCTGCAGGCAGTGCTTTCCCTCTGCCACAATGCTGAGCTGCATTTTCACTCCACCTCCCTCCCCGCTTCCTCCTCTCCCACCAGCACTTTACCTTCAAGGCACTGCAGCAGCAGGGGGATCTCAGCAGCCCACACGACCCCCACAGCTCTGTGGATCCTGCTGTGGAGGTTTCGCATGAGCAGCAAGGCAGCAGCTTGCAGTTTGCTGCCTGCAAAAGGACTCCCTGCCACCACCTGAGCAAGAGCAAGGAGAAGCAAGGTCACAACTGCAGTGGGAGAGAAGAGCAGTGGCTTCCCCAACAAGGGAAGCAGCTTGGCTCAGCCCCGGTGGGCAAGGAGAATCCAACAACTTTGCCCATGTCCAAGCTGCTTCCTCCTCATGGGTCATGGCACCAGGCTCTGAAGCATCTACTCATCAACAGGCGTGCCAGCATTGTCTGGGGAGTCAGCAGTGGACCTGCGAGGAGAAAGAAGCGCTGAGTGAGATGCCAAGACACTCCTTGCCCTGTCGCATGTACCTCCGCTTTTCCTTCTGGGTGCTAACACAGGTCAGCAGAGCTTACTGGGGGAGTTTCTGCTCCTACCTTGAAACATGGAGTTGACAAAGTGGGGATCCAGTTCTTCTGCCTCCCGCACCGTCAGGTCCCCTCTCTCAGCCAGTGCTTGGACGCAGCGGGAGACCGGGATCAGCATGCCGGTGTACTGGGCTGGCACCACATACAGCAGCAGCCGTGGCCACAGGAGCTGGGGGGAATGAGGCAGTTGAGCACGTCAGCATTCCTGCCTCTGCTCAGAGATGAAGAGGACTCTGTGAATTTCTTGTGTGCTTCAGAGCACGTTAGAGGACAGACCAGGGCTGTTGTAATGAGACGAGGAACACGTGGTGCAAAGGCAAGCGACGGCAATGTAGCAGGGTGCGACTTACTTTGGACATCCCACTCACAGAGACATCCAGTGATCCCAGGATGTCCATGCACAGCCCTTGGAGATCTCCTTCTTCCTGGGCTTCCTGGGCAGAAAGGTCTCCGGCTGCCTGCACAACAGTGTTATTGATACGCCAGTTACGTTCCGTTCTCAGGAGCCTCTCATAGGCTCAGGTGTGGCCCCACTGGTGTTTCTGTGCCAGCCTCTGAGCAGCACGGGTCTTCCAAAAGAAGATGCTGCCCACTCTCCTTACCCTTCTTTCTGTGGTGCGGCTGAACTCACTGAAGATGTGCCCCACTACATCCAAAGCTGAGCAGCTCCAGGCATTAACACTGAGCACATCCTTGATGAAAAGCAGGATTTTGGTGTGATTTTCCTGGTCAGATGGCAAAGGGAAGCCACCTGCTCATTGCAGCAGCCCTTCGGGCATGAGCAGAAACAAGTGCCTTGCTCCCTGAGGTGAGGGCCAGGCCTTAGCACCAGGCTGTGCAGGGACCTGCCTGCTCCCCTCTCCCTGCTCCCCCCACAGGAGCCATCACATCACAACCATGTAGTCAGTGCTCCAGGACCTCTCTGGTCACCCCAGCCCTGCCCACGTGGGCAGCAGCACCACCACCCCGATAGCGCTTTCCCACACCAGCTCACCCGGGTCCTGAGATCACTGCTCAGACACTGCACAGCCTCTGCAACCTGGGGCAGCTTCGCTACCATAACGGGCTCTGCAAGAGATATGCAAAAGCATGCGTGGAGGTACAACCCAGATGGCAAAAGGGACCTCTGGAAGTCCCGACCCGTGGTACTAACCATCAGAGCGAGCCAGAGCACCGAGCAAGCCTTTGTTGTGTTTGTTTTTTAATGAACAAAATTAATTTCTATGAAACAAATCAATGGTTTCCCCCAGCAAATGCCAGTGAAAATATTTTCACAGTTTTCCAAGTAGAATTGCTGTTGGCAATTTCTCTGGAGATATTAAAAACTAGGAAAAACTGACAATTCTTTGTTTCATCTTTCAGCTGAATTTAATTCAATCTGATATTCATAGAACTAAAGAATGAAGAACACTTGTTGGACTGTCACACAAACTGGAAATCTAGAAAGAACTTCTGTAATAACAACCAAGAGAATTGCCATTAAGAGAGATTAGCATGAAGATCTAATCTTCCTTAGAAAAGAGTGAAAGACCATGTTAGAAGAAAAAAAAAATGTAATTTCGAAAGCTAGGGAGAATCTAAATCAACAGGGAGTAAAAAATAAATAAATAAATAAATAAATAAATAAAAATAAAAAAGTATAGTTAAAACTGCAAAGCTGAAGCTCAGTTTTATGTTTTATTAAACATATTGGTTTACACTGAAGTCACATCGTATGAACTGCACATAAAATTTGAAATAACAGACTCATTAATCATAGATGAAAAGTTAGTTGCAAATTTAAAATATCTACCAGATATGATGATGATCTCCTGATATCCAAACCCAATAATTCTAGGATGTATTTCCAGTAGACTAAGAGCACTACTGAGGACAGAGTACCGCATTCAGTTTTATTCATCCATGCCCTAAAAAGATCTCACATTGAAAACACTGCTAGTAGAACTCAAAGAATGGATAGCCTTTTGTGTAAGAAGAGACTGAAGGAAAAAATAATAATAAATAAATAAATCAATAAATAAATAAATAAAAATTGAACTGTGCAGTCTGGAAAAAGATTAAACAAGTTGGAACATTTTTACTGTCTATCAATATATTTGATGGAGTACCCAAACACTGGGGGAAAAAAAGAGGAGGGCTGATTAAGGTGAAAAACAGTACTGAGATGAGAACCTGCAAGTGTAACGATACAAATTAATTGTCTGTGCTTCTAGTTCAGCTGGAATCCTGCTCTGGCAAGACCTTCTCTGAAGTAAGCTGTGCACAGGACCCATACTTTCTTCCCTCAGAAGCTCCTTCAAATCTGAGACCCTCATGCTTGGCCTCTTGCTTCAGCTTTATCTGCATCCTGTCCTACACCTCATCACTGTGCAAATATCCCTGCAGATCCTTACAGTTGGAGTGATTAGGAAAGAATAAATGTTTTCATGAAGAAAACTGCTTGCAAAACATATGACAGTGAACACCATGACCAGAACAGATTCTCAAGAAATGCACAGTTGTTTATCACAATTGTGGATCACAATTAGTGTGTAACTGAATATTATTCAATAAAACTGCAGAAAAATGTATGTTACAGGAAGAAACAATGTGGACTACAGGTGAACCACAGGTACCTGGCTTCCCATTCCCTGAACCACAAACAAGGCAGAGAGAAGATAGAGACAGGGTCAAAAATAGCTTTTTCTCTTTGGGAATTGGTAACATTTCAGAATGATGTTAAAAATGTCACGTAGGTACTTGTAAGTACTCAACATTGCCACTGCTTGGTATTTTTCTCTGAAATTTACTTAGTTTCACTGATAGATAATATTTTTATAATATTATTTAACCATTTTCTTTGGAACACTTCTGCGCTTTTTTTCAGCAGCAAAAGCAAATTCCTCTTGGGAATTTTGTGTTCCATTTCATTATCATGTAGAAATGTGTTGCTGTGGAATCACCAGAATCACCATGAAATTTTCCAGACATTATGCAGACACTTTAGCACGCACTCCTATTTTCGAGTTCCTTTTACTGCATGTGAGCTGCTTGTGTAGGTCTTGAATTGTATGCATTGCGTTTTCAAAAGTGTGCAATACATAGAAATCTGTAAAGGATTATGTAAAGCTTGACTGCTTTTTATACTCATAGCTTTCACAGTCAGCGAGGACACATACACAGAGAATAACAGTATGTACTTTTCAGTACTTATTTCCACTTCTCTGTTCAATATTAAATTAAAAATAATTAATAAATAAGCAGGTAGGTAGAAAAGCTCCCCGTTTCTCTTTTATATCACTTGGACACAACACAGGATTCCTAACCTGTACAATGAAAAACAAAGTCAGTAAAAAGGTGCTGCTTACTGCTTGCATTCCATCAGTGCTTAAGAATTTTGATAATAAATTTCCTACCATGCACACTCTTTTACAGAAAACTAGTACAAAGAGAGGTCTAGACAGCCTACCATCTCTGGGATAAAAAATATTTCAGACAATCATGCTGGTAAGTAATAGATCAGAGGATAAGGCAACAGGTATTTATTCTAGTCTTAGTGGCAGAACATGGTGGCAGCTCCTGCTGACTGTAAGTGAGGCAGCGCTGGTACCTCAGTAGAGCTGAATCCTCACACTGATTCAGCTGGTTGTGTTTACAAAGGATCCTCTCTCTCCCCATACAAGCACCATTAAAAAATTTAAGAATCATTTAACAGTAAATGATTTGCTATTAAACAGCTATGCAGTTGTAAATTGCATTATTTAGAAATCCCGTTACTAGCTTGAGAATTGGATGTCCTTGGGAGGAACAGCTGCAGAGTGCCCTGAGAATGAGGCAGCAGCTCAAAGATCTGCCACACTGCCAGGTGATGATGAGAACACCGTGTGTAGTCATTCTTCTTCAGTCTGGCTGTGCGCTGTGCCATGCAGGCACTTCTCTCAAAAGCATTTTAAAGGAAAAGAAAAAGAAAAAAAAATAAAAATAAAAAAAATCAGTACATCAGCCCTTCCTGACTATTTATTCTGAAAGTGTTATTTGGACACATCTGGTGTACCATGCATGGGTTTTTCTTTTCCTGCTGGCATTCTGCAATAGGAGACACAGTGCTAGATAAATACAAACACACCTTCATCAGCCTTTGTTTCCTGAACAAACTGAGATTACCACAGAGTCGGTACATCCTAAAATCCCATCCACTTCTGTGCTATTCCAGACATGTTTATTTTTAACTGCACACACCATCCAAAGCCTAAACTATTAAACTGAAAATAGCACGCTTCCAAAGGTCTTTTTAATGAGGTAAAACACTCTTCCATTGCCTTAATCACTAGCTCAAAATTGCCCAACCTTCTGTTTTTGACACAATATGCTAAAGCCAATGATGTTCAATTAAATTAAAAGAAAAAATAAAATAAGTATTTTTGAGAAAAACACTGGTATTCAAACTGCCACGTGGCCAAATAATACATTGAGTGACACAAACCCCCTATAAATAAGCAGTCTGCTATAGAAGCTATGCAAGCAAATGGCTTCCTTCAGATGTTGCACAGAGAGGATGTGCCAGGTGACACAGGCTCCCAGGAAACTGCGTGTCATCCTGTGGCATTGGCACGTTACCACAGTATTGAGCTCTTTGTTCTCAAGAGCTTCTACCCAAGCAGACTGTCAATGACAGCGATCATTTTCACTTATTTTAGCAGAGTAACTGCAATTACTGGCACCAACCAGTACCACACACTACATGCAGCTAAAGTGTTTGGCTTCAGAGTACTAATTTAGTTCATATCACAGGGGCAAGGAAATGTACTTTTCTTTCCTGCAGCTTCTGCCATACATCAGGCTCTAGTTTCAGCTCAGTATTTTAGGGATTCTTGGAGAACCACACATTTAATTACAGTCTCCTGACATGACTTTGGTGAAAGATTTGTCCAAACATCAGGAAGAGGACTGCGGTTTATGGAACCAGAAGAGGACTCTCAGTGAAAGAAACCAGCCAGCTATTTATTTACATGCTGAAATGTTCCAAGCAGCAGTGCTGGACAACTGCCATCTGCTTTAGGTTTTTTTGAATGAAATGCTGATTTTCAGTTGGATTCCAAATGTCAGACCTTGTGGGCTCATTTACAAACAACAGGTGAAACAGGCTGTCTGTTACTGGACAGCATGCCATCCTGGGTGACCTCGTGCTGCAGCAGATTCCCTCCAGCGCCACAGTCTGCTTTTCTTCCAGAACAATTCACTCACATGTTGGCACAGAGACATTTAAAGATGATCCAGCTAAAAAAGGCACAATGCATAGCTGAATGTGGAACCCATTTCCTCTGTTTTCCAATCACTCCTATCTACTCCTTTTCTCTACTTTGCTTATTCCCTTTATTATCAATACCAGTGCCTAAGTTACTAATTGCATTACATTTACAAACACTGTTCTTCATGTGGAAGTAAAGCAAGAAGTAACTTCCTAACCAATTGCGGCAGCTCAGAGGGTCAAGAACCAGCATTAGTATACAAAGGAAAAACAAACAAACAAAACAAAATCAAAACAAAACAAATGCCACCAGGGGAACAACACTATCCATAGTGTTAGTTTTAGTGGTAGTTTGTCTACCAAGTAGACAAATATTTGCCCTTGGTCAGGCTGGATGGGACACGGAGTGCCCTTATCTAACTTTGAGCATCCTTGTTCATTGCAGGGGAGTTGGGCCAGATGGATTTTAAAGGTCCCTTCCAACTCAAATGATTCTATGATTCTATGAATCAGTCATACCAACCTCCTGCAGACAATTAACTTGCTAAAGTTTGAGTTATCCCTTTGTAGCACATAAAGTTAAGCAACTAATTAACATTTTCCTGATCACTTATGCATATAAATAAAATAGTATTGGCTGTGTTAATTAACTCTGCTGAGGCTTTTAATACAGAAAATACTGCAAATATTAGAAACAAAGAAGCAAGGACTTTGGTTAAGCATATTTTTTTGCTGCCCTTCAGTGGCCTACCATTTTGGTTGTCTATATCAGAAAATGGTCTCTGAGAAGAACAGACTGGGTCTTCCCAGTAACACAGAAGTGTACTACTATCAGTAGAATAAATTAATAGACATTTCAAATTCTTTTTGTGTATGTAGGGTGAAGCTCTTTCATTATGATCATACAGAACTAACAAAAATTTTTTAATACCAGACTCAAATATGATTAATTGGTTTCTGTTCCACAGGCTTTGTTGCTCAGTTTCCAAAGCACAGTATTTGCTAAGAATCAGACAACTAGCTGCAAATATTGTAAGTGTGTGCTGGTGGAATCATTTGAACATTTGTTCCATTTTCTCTCAAGATTTTATGCTGCTACTCATCTCCATACTGTCTGAGCACAATACTCTCAAAAGAGAATTTACATTTTAATGTGTTCACTGTACTTCCTGAGTTCATATCCCTTAAAGACAAGGCACGTTAATTTCAATAATGCAAAAACTAGTAAAAATATAGCATTTAGTTTAAACTAGCTAAAAAAAAGGGATCAATCACCAATTTTTAATTTTACAGTGGTTATGAATTTTGCAATCAGCACGATGTGGTGTATTTCTGTGATTCACACTTGGGTAAAATGTTTTCTAAACAGTCAACACAGTGAAATCTGAATATTGTATTAATTCACATTTATTGTTCATGCATTTTTACAATTATATATTTGTTATTTATCAAGAATCAATCAATAGAAGCATTTGCATAGTTAGTGAACCAGGAGTTATATACAAGAAGTTCAAGGGCCCTCCATTCACTTTTTGGAGTTCTGGTTGGGTAATTTTTACCATAACCAAAACACTTCAAAATTGCACATCGGTTCTGGTTTACAAATAATTTAATAATGCTCAATCTCAAACTACTAAACAGGAAAAAATACATCACTGAACAAGGCTCAAGTAAGTTTCCAGATATGAAGCAATAAAATTAAGGCACATACTGAACCATTCAGGAGGAATCAATAGTTTGTTTTTTGGTTTTTTTTTTGAAGCATAAAAATCATTTAAAATGATAATTTTGTGACCCAAGACCCAGGGGGACTTGCATCCTTTTGGCAGAGAAAAGTAGAAATACACTGAAAACCTAAACTATCAATAGGTGCCTGAACAACAACCTCATCATCTTAGATGACAAGTAATGGCAAAAAGGGTTACAGTTTCTCAAACTGTTAGTGACAAAGAATCAATCTTTACTATGTTTAAATTTCTTCTGGTAAATTTCAAATAAAAATCTAGACCTGAACATAGTAAGAAAAAGACCAGTTCTCTTTTTTGCCGTGATTATAACAGCACTGCGAGGACAGTGTTTTCTCTGCTCTCCTTACCTGTATTATCTGCTCGTTTATCATTACCTGAAATAGAATCACACCTGAATTACTCAGACAATGAGTTGAAAGGATAATGTGTTGGGTAGTCACATTTTTAGAAGCCAATCTTGAAAATTTATATGAACATTAAATGACTGAAGTACTTTTTTTGAAACACTTCAATGTATGCAGATTTCTGAAATTATTCTTCCCAGGATCCTTTCAGGTTGTTACATTAGATCATGTCTTTCCTTTATGCAAAATTATTTATCACATCTGAGGTGCAATTTCCAATAGACCAAAAGTTATCAGAATATTACAATGTTCTGGACACACTAGACCATAAGAAATCATTCACATAAGTAATACACTGTATATATACACCTATGTGGTAAAAATGTCTTTCATTGGTGTGATAGAAGAGGTTAATCAGAAGCACACAATCACAGAATCATAGAATCATGGAATCATAGAGTCATAGAATCATAGAATGGCTTGGGTTGGAAGGAATTTAAAGATCAAACAATTCTAACTCCAGGACAGGGCTGCCACCCAACAAATCAGACCACCAGGGATGGGGCATCCTCAGCTTCTCTTGTCAATCGATTCTAGTGACACATCACCATCTGAGTGAAAATTGTCCCCTGACATCTAATCTAAATCTCCCCTCTTTTAGTTTAAAACAATTCCCCCCTTGACATATTACTATCAGACCACGTAAAAAGTCTATATCCTTCCTGTTTATAAGCTTTTAAATACTGGTTGCAGTGAAGTCTCCCCAGAGCCTTCTTTTCCTGAAGTGTAATGAGCCCAGCTCCCTCAACCTCTGATAATCTCCCTAACCCTCCTCTGGAACTGCTCCAACAGCTCTAAATCTTTCTTGTGGTGGGGTCCTGTAAGAAGCCATGCTTTTTACACTACTGTCTCAAAGTCTGCTGAAATGGACAAGTTCAGGGAAGCCTGGCCAAGGTTCCAGAACTCCCTTTGTCTGAGACGCACAGAAGGACAAGTCCAGGCAAGTCAGAGCCACGGTTCCAGACCCCCTTTGTTTAAGGGTGATGTGACAGATGACAGACAGATGACAGTTGGACAAGTCCGGGAGCTACGAAAGGGAGATAAGATACTGATAAATGGCCCTTAAGTGGTCTTTTGTGTGGGCCATCTCGAGGAAGAGGGCCATCACCGAGGTATTCAGAGGGCCATCACCGAGGTATTCACAGGACCACCAAGGTATTCACAGGACTCTGACCCAGGCCTTCCAGAAATGTCTCAAAGGCTGGGACGAAGTAGGATAAAAAGGGCACGGACAAGCCACGAAATAAGGCATCTGGCTTCAGATTCCTCCAACGTCTCCCTACGACGGACACCGGATTCACCTGGGCTTGCTGCTCGAGACTCTGCTCCGTGAGACCTTGCTTCCCGAGACTCTGCTCCGTGAGACCTCGCTTCCTCCCGAGACCTTGCTGCCCTTTCTACCTCCCGCTCTGCGCTGCACCGATCTGCTGCTTGCGGCCTGACCCTCTGCTGCGGCTCTCCCCTGCGCTTGTTCCTTCTGGACCAACGAAACGACGTGCAACGGGACGCTGCTGCGTTCAGGAGGTGACTTTCCCCACTTTCCGTAATTCTTGCCTTTTCCACCTTTCCTATCGCCCACTTTCCCTTCCCCATCACCCTAATTTTGGTATCCGCCGCTCTCCCTTCCCCATCCCCTCAGCCGTCTATTATTCCCAATAAACTGGTCGGATCAACATTTGAATTTTTCTCTTCTTAATCTCACGCCGAGCATAATTTATCAAAAGAACCTTGCCTCACTCCTTAATTGGAGTGAGACAGGTCCCCAGATCTGGATGCAGTACTCCATATGGGGTCTCACAAGGGCAGAGCAGAGGGGAACAGTCCCATCCCTCATCCTGCTGGCCAGTCTTCTTTCAATGAAGCCTAGGATACTGTTGGCTTCCTGGACTGCAGGTGTTCTCTTACTCATGTTTAGCATTTCATCTACCAGAACGCCCAAGTCCTTCTCTGCAGGGCTGATCTCAACAAGTTTTTCTCCTAGTCTGTACACATATCTGTTGTTTCAATCTAAGTGCAAAACCTTGCACTTAGCCTTGTTGAATGTCCCACTTTTCCAGCCTGTCCAGGTCCCTTTGGATGACATCCCTTCCTTCTGTCATATCAACTGCACTACTCAGCTTAGTGCCGTACACAAGACTGCTGAGGCTACACTCAATCCTACTGTCTATGTCATTGATAAAGATGTTGAAGAGCACTAATCCCAGGATGGACCCCAGAGGGTACACCACTTGTCACCAGTCTCCATCTGGACATAACGCCATTGACCGCAACCCTCTGGTTGCTACTATCCAACCAATTCCTTATCCTCCAAATCCATACCTTTCCAATTCAGAGATCATCATGTGGTGTGGAACCATATTCAAAGTTTTTGCACAAGTCCAGGTAGATGATGTCAGTTGCCCTTCCTTTATCTACCAATGTCATCACTCCATCATGGAAGGCCACCAGATTGGTCAGGCAAACAGAAATGTGCTTTTGTGGAACCTTTCTGAAAACCCAGAAGCTATAAAACATTAAGCAGTTGATCTCAGGAGCAGTATGACTATAGAAAGTCACTCTATATAATGCATTTACAGATGTCAAAGACTGTGGCCCACAGTCTGTGTTATCCAATCAGCTGAGGAGCACATAATATGAACAGTGGTTTATTTTGTTATAAATGTGAAGCTACCTAGATGTGTGTAGAGAATGTTTTGCAAACTGCATGACCTCACCACTCAAAAACACTAGTCAGTTGTTAATTTGGTATGCCCATTATACCAGCACAGAGCTCAAAGCTTAAATGGAGCTCTCCTCCTCAAAATCCAATGAATTGAAAGGCTGAGCTTGTTCAGCTTCATTCATCTGTAACTAAACAGATATACTGCATAGCTAGTTTATAAATAAAAACTTCCTCATTTACACAGAGTTACCATCATTAGGGATCTCAACTGCATCGATTAACTGACATAGTAATTAAACTGCTACAGTATATAAAAATGACTTTCCTGAAGGCAGTGAATTATGTTTCCCCTCCCAGGATCTCTCTCAGTAAGAAGGGTTTTACCACTGCAGAGTGAATTATAGATTACCACAGAAGTGATCCTCCAAGAAAAGAAGCAAAAGGGAAGGGACTCTTATGGAAGTCTTAAGTGTAGTTACCCTGAGAAAGTGATAGACACACTGTTGTAATTTCAGTATCCTCTCCCCAAATGACAGAGGACCACTGTTTTCATGTCACATGAGCAACTGGTCATCTGGCCCCTGTTTTATAGCTTCCTCTATCCTCCTCTCAGTTAGCACATCTCCTTTTTTCAGTCAGATTCCACTGCTGGCCTCTATAGCATCCTCTGGAAAAGTATTTTTAACAAACTTACACAGCAGTTACAAAAAATAGTCAGGAAACAGAAAATTATAATTTGCTCTTGGAAGGATTTGGAAGCACTTTACTGATCTTGCTGCCCTGATTTAAACTCACTGCTATAAAGGCAGGATCTTGCTAGCTATGAAGAGCTTTGATTTTATTTTTTCATGCACTTATCTCGACCTCATTTTGCAAACCGCCAAGTGGATTTGTCCATTCATAACCATTTTGATGCTGTAGATGTCAGCAGGGGGTGGATGTGGAGTGGAGGGGTTAGTTTTAGTACATTTGATTAGTTTAATGGGACATTATGTTCCTTTCTATCTTTTCCTACTTAAAATATTTTAATTCATTCTATGAAAAAAAAAAAAATCAATGGCAGTCTGTCAAGGGCTGCAATTATGTTTTAAATTGGGATGAAAAATTGTGGTGTGTGTGTGTGTTTGTAAGTAAGGGGAATCATTAACATAAAAGCTGGTGGTAATAATAACTCTCAGATACAGTTTTTATATCTCATACTCTATCCCTTGGCTGTAATTTTCAGAAGGCTGCTTCATTCTGTGCAGTGCAACTAAAATGTGAAAAATTTAATTCCGCACTTTTTAATAAATTAACAAACAACAAACACTGGTTTCGTTTTAACCTTAGAAGATTACATTACTATCATTAGCTATGATCTGTGAAGGTCTCCCAAACTGAAAGTCAAGTACTTAATTGAAAACCTCCCAAGCAAACCAGTACTGATGATTAGTGGTGGCTTTCTAAGCTTATATTGTCTTAATCTACTAGAACCGCTAGTCTTCGGTGAACTCTGTCACCAAAACATACAAAGCAGAAGTGATTTATTATTTTGTTTTTAATGATTGATAAATTTATCCAAATATTAAACTTCTAGGGAGATATAAAGAAGAAAAGAAATTATTAACATTCCAAAGTTTGGATGTTTCAAAATCAAATACTTTACTTCAGTAAGACCAAAAATAACCTATTTGAAATTCAAAATGCAGTTTTAAGCTATAATTTATCTTTAGAAATTTGAGCTCAGTAAGACAGAAACAGAAGATAAATGGGAAGGGAAGGGAAGGGAAGGGAAGGGAAGGGAAGGGAAGGGAAGGGAAGGGAAGGGAAGGGAAGGGAAGGGAAGGGAAGGGAAGGGAAGGGAAGGGAAGGGAAAAAGGAACCCTCTTTTGGACCCTATCCAGTCTGTCCATGGTTTCTTTAAATTGTGGGAACCAAAAGTGGGCACACATCTCATAAGAATCATCATAATGGTTCTATTTTCCCTACCTTAAGCTTTCTTTCCATTTCCAAAATTCCTGTTCAGAATCTACTGTGGCATTCAATCCCAAGTTCAAAGTGAGTGGACAGAAAGTCTTCTCCTACACAGACTGTTAGCCACAGTGGAGGTCAAATACAAGACTTACAAAGCCCATTTGACCTAGAATGACTTCTGCATTTATAGAAATGTGTAACTAAATGCTATTATGTTAATGGCACAGTAAGGCAGACAACTTAGCACTGTAAGATGAATTGGACTCTAAACTTCAGCCAAGTATTTTGACAGGTAGTGTTATTTCATGGTTCTTACTACACTTCTGCTGAAAAGGCTGCTCAATATTCTGAGCTGTTAACCCTGCCTTCTTTCAGCTCAAAAATTTACCACTTCACTCTGTTAAAGTAATTTTTGCAATAGTAATCAGCAGCTACTACACAAAATGAGTTTTATCATTAAATAATCACACCCTTGAGAAGCTTTGGGCACACAGCTGGCTCTCAGCTGGATTCAAACAGCTGAGATAAAACCATTACAGAGAAATGATGCTTCTTGCCTTTGAGTATAAATTAAAACTAAAATAGTAACATCATTATTCACATTTATCTTATACCATTTCATATATATGTAAACCCATACTTATTACTTATGGTTGAAGGCAGTCCACGCCACTGTATAAATACATCACTCCGTTATATAAGCATACTAGCGTATAACATGAAAGTAGTTTAGGGTTTGTTTTTGTTTGTTTGGTGGCAAGAGAAATAATGCTGCTAGCAACATTCATCTGAATAAAATAATACAGACTTCTTTGTGTAAGTAAGTATTATATATGCTACGTAGAAATATATATTACATTTTAACCAGAACTGAAAGAAATGCACCTGTTCATATCAGCAGCTGAGGTAACTAGGTCACTCCAGCTCTAGGCAGAATGGGGCTTCCCAGAGCAGCTCACTGGAGCCAGAATGGAGAGCAAAGAACTGTTGTGCCAAAGAAACTGCTGCCTTTGTAAATGTACATGGTAACTCTGGAGGAAGAATGCTTCTCACTCTAATCCCTCCTGCATCCTGCAAGAAACCTCCTCCCATATCTTCCCTATGCAGTACTTCTCCATTCTCTGATTTCTCCCCAGCTACAAGGAGGGAAGACAAGGTCAAGCATCCAACACTAAGAGCAGAGGGTTCTGCTTGCAGTGATGCCTGTCTGGCTAGAAAAACCTGTCAGTAACTCCTCTGATGTAGGCTAAGTAAGCATATCTTTTCCACCTGAAGTCTGTAATCTGCCTAAATACATGTATGTATATATATATACATATATATATACACACACACATATATATGATTATTATTTTTATCATTATTTTTAATGGATTTCCTGGTTTTCCTAAGAAGCCCTGTTTATCATCGCATTTGAACTGATCCCAGCACAAGTGATCAGGATCAGGTGAGGAGGAGATAACCGTTAGATGCCCAGCCATTCCCGTTTCCTTGCCTTACTGGTTGGTTGCAGTAAGATTAATTCAACAGAATGCACCCTGAAATTCTCCTTGGAAATTGGCATTCAAGACATGAACATATGTAGATCACTCAGAAAGTAATGCTTCCTATCATAATTTCAATAGAAACTACAACAAAGATCACAATAACACTATTTAATAGAGCAAACTATCGACTACAAAAGACTACTTTTTCAACATAGTCAACAGCATTAACTATGCAGCTTCACTGGTGACGAATAAGAGCCTGAATGCAGTGTTCCTAAAAACCTGCACCAGAGGAGGTGACATTCTGTTACTGTCATCATTGCTGAAACAAACCACCCACCCCTCACTGTGCTCACATTCACTGTTTGGTCTTCCTAAATGTTCAGTAAGCATCGATCAACATCAGTGGGTGCCACTTTTTCCTCATGGAAGAATTCAGTGATAAACCTTTGCTTCATACACATTTCCATGTCAGATGCCATTTTGTCAGACTTCCCCTCTGCTGCAACCTGTCACACAACAAAAAAATGTAACAGAATATTGGTGGGAAGGTTCAGTCTCTATTGCCATACACAGAATCACACAGAATCACACCGAATTGCAGCAGTTGGAAGGCACCTCAAGAGATCGTTGAGTCCAACCCCTCTGCTAAAGCAGGTTCCCTACAACAGCTCACACACATAGGCATCCAGACAGGTCTTGAATATCTCCATAGAAGGAAACTCCACAGCCTCTCCGGGCACCCTGTTCCAGTGCTCTGTCACTGTAAAGGAGTTTATCTGCTTGTTTTTATGGAACTTTTTCTGTTCAAGTTTTAGGTCATTGCTCATGGTCCTATCACTACACATCACCAAGAAGAGCCTGGCCTCATCCATTTGTCTCTCAGCATCCACCACCAACATCTGCCTCTGATGTTGTGGGACTATGTGATAAAGTAGGAGGCACTACTTTCAGAGTACCCCTCCTAAAAATAGAGTCCTGATTAATACTTCAAGTGGTAACACTGATCCATGGGATTTATGTAGCTCTGCTCTGAGCTCTTTTCAGCCTACTGAACTTTACTTTCCAATGCAGAATGACACTGTGCTGTTAAATAATAAGGCTGTTCTGGAACTGCAATAAGGCCACTGAAGGGAATTTGATTTATCAAGACATAATCATCTCCTGGAGGGGAATAAAGACACCTGGCTGCCTTCTGCAGTCAAAATTTAATATTAACATTTATAACAACCCCCCTGCCTAACCTAATGCTTACTTAATAATTTAATTATCCAAATTTGTACAGTTGATGTTTTTCCCCCTACTGGATGCCTAATAGAGCTCACATTACTGTTTTTGTAAACACCCAGAAGCAGATCTCTCTCCATGCTGAAAAGTTCCTGCAGAGACACAGTACCATGCTGTGGAATTTATTTCACCATGGAATCAATGTTACGCCAAAACAGCTTTTATCAAGAAGCACTGCCTAGATACTCATTTAGGTTGAGCTCAACAAGATATTTACACTAATGCTTACAGTCAATGTTTAAGTCTTCAAAATGTTCCACAGAGGCCCCCCAAACTGATAACTGAAGATTAATCCTCTTTGAGAGTACACTCAAAGCTGTCAATTTCTGGATCAAGACTGTTTTCCTAAGATCCTGCTTTTTGGATAAGTAACAGTGCGTGCTGCTGTTGGCTGGCAGTGTTGCTCTGACTGTGCATGGGTGGAGGGAGGACCTACAGGTTGTCCTGGCATGGACACAGACCTTAATGTTTTCCTACTAAAAATCAAACAAATTCCCACTGATATCATTTGGATTGTGATCAACTTATCTGATACTTCCTTTTCTGACAGTATGCCAAAGTCTAACACTTGAAGAGAAACAAGTGCCCAAATTCAAAACAATATAGGGTTGATAACAAAACAGTTATTTTACAAAATTTCCCAAATCAACATACAGATTACTTGTAAATGTAACAATTGGCCAGTCAGGCTTCTTTAACAGCGCATTTTTACAGCTTAAATTGCACATTTTCTTCCTCTCCTATGTTACTACATAACATATTTTTTTTCTTCTGCAAAGAGTCCTGGCCATTATCTACAAACAAAAGTATGCATTTGGACAATATCAATTTGCATGCAAATAATATTGCTTTCTATTGCACCTATGCTAGCACAGGAGACTAGGTTATAGCCAATTCCCATTGTCTCTTTTAAGACACTTGAAAAGCAATAGTTCTAAGTATTATGGAACCTCTTCTCATTTCCTCCTCTCCGCACTGCCAAAGTCTTTATTACCTAACTGCTTCAGCTCATATTAAAAACTATTCAGACCTCAGAGACTCTCTGCACAGCCTTGTGAAATTTACTTTCAGGGAAAAAAAAATAAATGTTTTTGTTTTAGGCATAACACATACTTCATGTTTATTACTGAAAGCTTTTAGTAACTTTGTATTGGCTTGAATAATGCTGACAAGATAAGAAAACAATTTCCTTTTTTTTTTTTTTTTTTTTTTTTTTTTTTTTTTTTTTTTTTTTTTTTTTTTTTTTTTTGCAGTTCAAACCATCGGCAACCTTACTGTTGGGGGCTCTTTGGTTGTGGCATGCATAGCTCAGGAAACATCTTGGGTGGTTTCATGGACAAGCCATGGAAAGCTGTCCAAACTTTAATGAGGGTAATAACATCTAAAGACTGTGCCAGAAAAGTAAGGCAATATTAAGTCTGCTTTTCTGCAGTCAGAATAATCCAGTTCAAGAGACGAAGTGCTGCTGAAAAGATTTGCCTAAATAGGTGTTTGAATCATAACTCATCCTGAGTGTGAGATGCAAAGATGGAAACTGCTTTTTCAGGACAACATTCTTCACTTTCTGCAACACCAGTCTTTCAGGTAGAACTACCCCGGTGGCGCAGTGGTAGAATTGCCGCTTGCAACACTGGAGGCCCGGGTTCGAATCCCCCCTGTGGTGCAAGGGGTACAAGTGCTGCTCTGCTACACAGAGGGCTCGAATCCCGGGAGTTGGACTCGATGATCTCTAAGGTCCCTTCCAACTCGCACAATACTATGATACTATGATAATACTATGATACCTCCAACCCACCTTGCTCCAATCCCATGGTGAAACTGTATGTAACTGTATATACTACTATAATATTCACTAGCCATACTGCAGATTTAAATATATGTGTACTTTCATTATAAAAAATATATATATTTTTTTTTCTTACACTGTCAAGGATTTCTCTCTCTTTATTATTCATCAAGCTGCTGAACACAAACTGAGTACTGAATGTGTCTGTGTCTGTGGCAGTAAGACATGGTAAATAGCCAGATTGGGAGACACAACTCTGAGGACCCAGTATCCACACAATACACTTATTCTGAGACCTCTACATCAGACTAGATTTAATCAAATCCCACAGGCTGAATGACCATTTGGGGCAGGAACATGTTAGGTACCATCCTGTAGTGTACCATCTGGTTTTGTTTTATCCGAGAGGAAATTATTTCAAGATCTATGAAAATTCTCTTAAATTTGTGAACGAAAATACACTAAAACAACTTCATTATCCAAACTGTTTTAAAAGAATGCTTCAGATCCAAATTTATATAGTAATGTAGACACAGCCTTTGCAATTTAGAAGCAGCTGTTTTCTGGGATCTTAGCTAAACTTAAGCAGTGCTCCTGTTAGTTCCTAGTCAGCAATCAGCCATATTTGTCAGGTGTGTTCAACATATCTCCTATATCAGTTCTCCAGACTGCACACTCTGCACATTAAAACTACTGAAAAGCTGGTTTAACCACTGAAGAACTTCACTCTTTGAGTCAAAGACCTTATCAGAAGGAATGTGATAAATGGAAACTAGTAATGGAAAGTACAGCTGTAGGGACTGAGAGAAAATGAAACTGTAGAACATTTGCATAGACAGATTCCCTTGCTGAAAGGGAAATCATAAAATTCTCTCTTCCTCTTGATAAAACTGACTGAAAGTTTAGGATTTATTTCTTCTAAGGAAAAAGTTTTACTGAAAATACATTCCAGCAGCAAGCTTTGCATTTTTATTTAACACGGTTCTGAAAATCACCAAAATAAAGTTTACTGCACAAAGTCAAACACAAAGTCTTGTATCTAAGATTCCCTTCAAATCCATTTGATGATACCAGAAAAAACTAATATATACATGCATTATTAAAATAAAATTACAAACTACCCTTGTGGGTATATTGCTTTTTTTAGCACTGGTAATTAGATAAAAACTGTAATTAAGAAATCAGATGTTTTTCTACAGAGCAACTTTGCTTGACTTTGCAGTCTTCTTGTTATTCTGCACAGTACTTTTGTTACTGTGTCTGTTTTTCCTATTGCTTTTCTCTATTTTGGAACACTCTTCTATTTTCAATTCTGGCCTTGTAAGGTAGTATTTCCATTGCTTCTTTCTGAAAGAGACTGCAAGATGTTCAATAATAAAGTGTCATGGCGCATATTCTTTGAACGTTTAAAGAAAGAAATAGAAAAGGCTTATCAGCTTAACCCAAAGTGAGGATGAGCCTGCTGAGGCTTGCAAAATGCTCTCTAGCACCATGATCTGCTATGTTCAAATCAGGACATGCCAAGAATGAAAGAAAAAGGAATGCTTGCTTTCTCTGATGGTCAGACGTATTCAGGAGCCTGTTTTCATTTTACTGAACTATTAAGGAAAAAGCAGTGTAAAACAGTACAGTTATAATTTTGTTTTCTTCTACTTTTACTTGCAGCAAACCAATTTAAATGTGTTCTCCATCCTGCTCAGTCACAATACTCAAAATCTGACCTCTAAGTATATAGTCCATTTCTAAAGTAAACAGCACTTTGGAGCACAAGATTCTTAACATCTATTTTCTTTGGGGAAATTGATCTTTGGTCCCAGAAGTGATGGCTTATTTAGCAATCCTTTTGTGTGAACATCTAATGAGCAGTAGAACAAACAGGGGTAGCTACTGTTGGACACAGTTCTAGTCTCTGCCTAATGACATAGGCCTTCCTTATCCACTTTCCATGGTTGCTGCTCCTTCCACATGTGTTTCATGTGGAAACCATGGAGGTTCTGTCCTTACATTTTCCTACATTTTTTGTTACCCCCACTTTCTGCTTCTCTGGGGCAGAAACCTCTCCAGCCTGCTTCCCCCTCCACTACCTGAGGTTTGGGGCATAAACACAGATTTCCTTTGACAACCACTCACCAACCTCTGAGTAAATTTCTTCCTAATTCTCCTGCTGGTAAACTCCCTTCAAGTACTGGAAGACTGCAATGAGATCTCCCTGTGGCCTTCTCTTCCTCAGGTGGAACAAGTCCAATTCCCTCATTTTGAAAGTGAACACTGCTGCCTCACGTCCAGTTTTTTGTCCATCAGGACCCCTAAGTCCTTCTCCACAGGGCTGTTCTCAATGAGTTCTGAAGCAGACGTGTGGAACTGAATTCCTCCATGCAGAAAAAAATAGCACCCATCATAGCTGAACTTCATTTCTTGCCAGCACAGACATTCCCTGTGCCTACAGATCTACCGATAACCTGAGTTAGCTGATATTACCCATTTAGATTGTTAGGTGTGGGCAGTCAGAAGTGCTGAACACCACCCACTTACACTGTGTCGTATATCTCCACCATAGAAAATGCAGAGTGAGCTTTTTATAAGATTGGGGGAAAATGTAATAATTCTGTAAATTACAGTTAAAAACAGTATATTGGTTGGTGCTAGTATCTGGAGTCACCTTTTTTTTCTCTCCCTCTCAAGTCTCAGCCTTAAGCTCCTTGTAATACTAAAGGCTCATAATTACAAGCTCTTACACAGCCCTTAATCTCTAATCACCACCTAAAAGCTGCATGGTTCAAGAGGTACAAGGTCAGTAGGCATGAAAGGACAAGATGATAGGGAACAGATTGCTTTTATTATACCTCATATCAGCATTATTTAACCACCTCCAGTTCCTTTGCCAGAAAAAAAATGTCAAATAGTTATAGGTTTCTTGAGTAATGTCTAACTAATGGCAAATTGTGTAAATACATGTTAGTGACTAAATCCTGTGAAAATTGATCCTTAATGTGAAGATTTTAGATTGCAGGAAATAAGAAAGTAATCCAGTCAAAAAATCATATAATCAAAATAAAATTATTACTTTCCTTCACTGAGATTTTAGCTGATAAGTGAGCATCAGACACATAGTGGATCTTTGGGCTGAGTCCTAAGCAAATGTACAGCTTGCACTTTCTCCCTCTTAAATGCCACTAATCAATTTAACATTTAACACTTTTTTCAGGGTCACATGTGCATTACACAGTCAGCCTTAATGATAAAGAATGAAAGGGAAGAAAGTAAATTCTTGATAAACATCAAAAAGAACAATAATACAAGATCAAGAAAGAGGGAAAAAAAGGAGCTTCTAATTCCAAACAGACAAGGCATGAACTAGGTTAAAGGAAGAACAGACATTTCCTTTCTTTTTATCCCCTAGGGGCAAGGAGGAGAGTGCAGGCATACCTACCAAGAGACTTGTGAAGAAGGCACTGCCACATCTGAAACTCTGAGACAAGTTCAGTAACAGAGAAGGCAGAAAGACAGACACCGTGAAAAAAAAAAAATTATTAAAACTATAATATTCTGCCTTCCCAAGAGGACTGAAATGTATGACAGAAACAGACATAAATGACCTGTGGGAGGATAGATAAATACTGAAGAAAAATGAGATAATGTCAAAAAAGGTTAGTTTTAAATTAATTTGACAAAGTTTTAGTAGCAGGAGGGATTTATTCTAGGCTTTTCAAGTCAGTGTAACAGTGACGAAGGAGCAGAGGGAGGATTTAGGTATTATTCAGCCTGACAAAATTTTCTCAAATGATTCCACTTACTGTTTTGTTTTCTTGACTCTGTGTTTTGGTTCTTTTCTTTCCCTAGTACATGCAAAGTTCTATGAGAGTGAAGTTCTACCAGTAGACAACAGAAATAAGGACTGCACATATTCAAACATACAAGCCTTGTTTAGGCCTGTGCTGTACAGAAGACCACACCCTCTTGATGAGGAGTGCCTTTTGCACACAGATATGCAGGACATCGTCATGTTGCTCAGGGTGGCTTCCCAGTCTCAAGGCCCCATGGCTAATAAGTGGCTGTGGAAGCATCAGAATGCATAAATTCTTCCCCAGATGCCATCAACAGACTCATTTCTTCTATCCCACAGTAAAAAGCATTTTAAAATATTCTCTGTGACTATAGTGATATTCCCCCATAACTTGGTGATTGGCTCCATCCAGTTTAGCAGAAGGCTGTGCTAATTTGTAACCAATTAGCTGTGATGGGTTAACACATCACTGGCTCCCCCTTATCCCAGTTCCAGTAAACATCTTCCTCCCTAGTACTTCTTCTACTGATAAAACACCACACAGCTCAGTGATATACTCCTTCCCTCCTGCCAGTGTCACTACTCTTCTGCCAGCCTGGGCACTTCTTTCCCAGCTCTCTTTGACCTTTGCAGCCACTTCTATTTCCACAAACATAAGGTAATACCTGTTACCTTGCACAAGAGCTAACATTTGTCATGATTCTTTCTTTTTCCAAGACATTAAATGTAGATTTAGCAAGTCCAAATAGCATTTAAAGAATTTCCTAAACTAGAAAGGAATTAAAATATTGCATAAGATTGGGGTCAGAATATGCTCCGTGTTTCTGAGAAAATAAAGATACTTGAAATCACAGAAACAGAAATGGCTTACTGCTCCATAGACTAAGACCATTCTAGAAGCATGGAAGGATAGCTGGTTATTTTTTATACTATTCCTTCAGAGACGAAGCCATCAGAGGATATCTCACTTTTATTCCGTTCCTCTTGATATACACACCCTCTTCTTATTTCATTGGGTAAGAGTTGTTTAGAGTATCATTAATTATTCTAAAGTTTGTAAATAAAATCTCCTCTCCACATTTGCACCACTGAAAATGTGGAATAAAGGAACAGATAATTTAAAACCGATTCCAGCTCCTTTCTTTAGTGGATGAATGCTTTTTTGGGTGAACCAGAATAGAAGCACACATTACTTTTTTGTTCTTCTTGACCTGAATTGCTCAGAGAAATGAAACTCCGTGAAGGTTTACTAAAATGGGATTTTAATTACATACTTAAGCTTCATAGTTCACATACACATTCTTTTTTTTTCATTTTTTCTCTTCATTTTCACCTGGCAATCTTTGAGAATACGAAGTGTTATTTAAAATGAGGGGGGATTACACTCTGCATTGGGATTGCCTGCAACAAGTGATTTAAGGAAAAAGTCTGGCCAGCTTTGGCAAAGACATTTCATTGAAGAAAATCATCATGCAGAAACAGCTATTCCATCACCCCTCATGCCTTCATACTGGATGTATTTTCAATGGGGAATATATGATGAACAGATGTTATTTCTTTAATGCAGCTAGAAATATAATATGTTGTAGGTAGTGCCTGCAGATAAGTAGAATCAAATCACAGAATATACTGATTTGGAGTAGACCCATAATCAAAAGTATTGAGTCCAACCCCAAAAATCAAACCCAGTGTTTTTGAGTGTTTCCAAATGCTGCTTGACTTCCATCAGGCTTAGGTCTATGCCCACAACCCTGTGCATCCCGTTCCATGCCCACTGCCCTCTGGTGCAGCCCCTTTCCCTGCCCCCCAGCTGCCCCTCCCCTGGCACAGCTCCATGCCATTCCCTCTGGCCCTGTCAGTGTCACACAGAGCAGAGCTCAGCACTACTGCTCTGTTCCCAGAGAGGAGCTGCAGCTGCCATCAGGCCTCCTATCAGCTTCTCTGCTCTGCGCTGAGCAAACACAGGGGCCTCAGCTGCTCCTTATACTCCTTCCAGTATATGCATATAGACATCAATTACAGACAGTCTATCGACCCAATGAGGTCTAGCAGTCAATAAGCTTCTAATTGAAAAGTCTACTTATTTTTCATCTGTGCAGCGCTTACAAATGAAAACTCAAAATAAAGTGCAACTGCCTTCCGTCACAAGATGTTAATCCTCACCATCTAAACTCCAACAGACTTCTTCATGGCTGACAGTGTTTGAGTATTTTTATCTGCAGAAAGCCTTGAGTTTAATTTTAGTTCTGTCATACTACCAGCCACTGTTGTACATTCTTGAAGAATAAATCATACTATGCCTGACAGACAATCTGTAATTTCTTTGTTGTAGAGTTTAATACTGAATATAAAATACAGCTCTGTTGAGCTATCGAGTATGTCTTAATTGAAAATTATTTACCTTTTGTTAAAATCGTATTATTGGTAAAAGGTCATTGAACTTTTATAATAAAACAAAACAAGCCTTATTTCCCTGACCTGCTTTTTTACTGCCATTTGGATCAATTCAGACAAGTTCCATTTTCCTCTGAGGAAGATGAAGGCGCATCTCCAAAATGAGTTGTGTAATGAACTGATGAGTAAACTGATGGAAATTAGTAGCAGATCAATGTGATACCGATTCACTATAAATGTTAAAATAAAATCGAGAGGATTTTTTGAAGAAGAAAAAGGCTTCCCAGATACAATGCTTGAGATCATCCTGGCACTTCTACAGCCAGCAAGAAATTGATAGCAGTCCAAGAATGGTTTTGTAAAATTTCCATGCTTCCAAAGCAATACTTAACTCCTTCCTACTATTGGCCACATCTGTGTTGCCAGTATTACAATATAAGATTTTTTATTTCAGTTCTTCAGACAATGAAGCACTCAGTTCACAGTTTTACCAACAGGGAGTGATCAGATAACTATCGTCATTAAACAGCAGGAATGGCAAACAGAGTTTAAGAGTTAAATTACATCTGCAACATGTTCACTGTCCCCTTGAATCTTCAGGACTGCATATATTACAGTGAGAAAGAGTCAAGTTGCAGAAACTAGTACACAAACAGCAGGATATGAGATATTTACTGCTACTAACAAAAGTAGCTTAGTGTCAGTAAGTAGAGAAACAGGGCAATTCAGAGCAGGAATTGTACCTATATGCTCCACTTCACCCTCTGGAAAACTCTGCAGCTCTCCACTGGCTCACTTTTGGCAATCCCTAAATAGACACAAAAGTTGAACAGTGAAAAGTATTAGTTAATACTGTTATTCTCCCTTCTACATTTTGTGGTACAGAGGATGCCAAACAAGCCAACAGGGCTGAAGTTTGTAGGTTTACATGTTTCAGAAACCTTTTTCACCTAAAAGGAACACCTGTACTCCCTGTAAAGGCAGCAACAGACCACAGGAAAGAAATTTCAATCTAAGTTCACTGAGTGATTCTCCAGACAGCTGTCCCCACATGTTTACCCTGGGAACTGACAGAAAATACTGAACACCAGACTCAGCCTCTGGAATTTTCTTATCATCTTCTGAGAAAAGGTGAAGCAAAGGGAGGTGTTTTTGTTTTTCAATAACTGAATGAAGTCAATAGACATAGAAATGTCATCTCAATGTTTGTTTTGTAGTTTTGTGATTAGAATGCTTATGTGAAAAGTAGGGGTTGAGGGTTTTGAGTTTGTCTTCATCAGCTGCAGAGGTGGGAGGAGCAGTAATGGTCTCTAAAACCTCTATAGAATACTGGCCGCTGCCAAGAAAGCAGATTCTAGCTAGGGAGTGCTTCTCATTTTTATAAGGAAGTGAACAGAACTATTCTATTTTTTTTCAATCGTGCTGCCTCCAGTGTATATATAGGCTTATCACATAACACCTGCTGTGGATGATGCAGAGGGGGACAGACTGCTCTGTGGGACTAGATCCAGTGTCCTTTCTCCATAAAGTAATGGCTAGCCTTAATTCTTTCTTCACTTCTTTTCAACCAGTGCAAAAAAAGCCCACTTCCAGCTGCTAGTTGCAGATGTTGCTTTTACTCTAATTGCTCTTAACCATGTGACTCACACCAAAGATGAAGGTTTCAAGTTCCTTCAACTTAGATCCAATTCAGCCTTCATTAATTAAGCAGCTGTGCTACACACCAATGGTAGACAAGAGTAAACGCTTGTTTACTCTTCAAACAGAATTATCTCTGAAGGGAGCTTGCCACTGAATTTGATTGCCTTCCATGTAAGATCAATAACCACAAGCTATTCGCTAATAGGTTTACAGAAATGTCCATTTCTTCCCTTTTTGAGGGTATAAGCTTGTTAATTTTTCTCTTGTAATTTTATTTCATCATCTTGTTAGCTTTATAATCCAATTATTTTTTGTAAATTTCTCATTCATTTAACATGAAGTGGAGAAGGGACTTGAAATGGAGATGTCATTAAGGCTTCTTAAGAATTAGACAGACAATTGCAATCTGCAGAATAATTTCTGAGAAAAGCAAAGAAATTGAACTTACTGTCTATTTATTTTCTATTCACATTAGCAATTGAGAGTTTGCGAATGATTACCATTTGAGGAGACTAGTCAAAACTCAGCAGTGCAGAGCAGCCTGTGGATAAGTGCATTTTGATTTCTTCCCGTGGTGGAAAATGTATATGTGAGTGCATTAAGCACTTTCTTGTCCATTCATACACAAACTGCAATGCTCAAACAATTGAGCTCATAACTCTTGTTCTCTTTTTGTCATTTGGCTTTATGGTTCTTTTTTACCTTTTCCTTTTCTATGATCTTTTAGATATGGCTGCCCTGGTGCTTAAATACCTTAAAAGTAAATAGTTAAAATATGCTCCTAATATGTAATATGCAACAATTGTATTGAACAGTCACTGCAATTACATTTTAATGTGCTTTACACCTATGGCTTTTTAACAACAAACTTAGTTGAATACATCATCAGTGAAAAGTCTGCTAGCATACTTTAAACAGTTCTCTTATATGATTTCTATTATAGCCCAGTGCACTCCAACTAGTCTCACAATTCAGGTGGATATTGTGAGTCTGAACATCAATTTTCCTAATACATTATAATTACAGAAGCACTAAATAATGTTTTGATCACCAACTGTGAAAGTAATACACAGTCTTCATGATTTCTTGTTTCTAACACATTAAGTCACAATATATAATTAGCTTGAACAAAATAGAGGTACATCCATTTTTTTTTTAATTATATTTTAGCTGAAAATTTCATAGAGGACTACGTTTGAACACTGTATGTGTTGGCATATCTACAGTAGGGTAACTTCTTCTAATGGCAGTGGTGTTAAGATGGTATTAAGCCATAAGCAGTGTTAAGAACCAAGGAAATACAGCTGGGTCAAATGTTCTTGAATGTCTTTTTCATTATATTTGTAGTATCCCAATTGCCAAGATTTTCACTTGCTCAGTTCTCTTCTTCAGAACCTTTATCTTCACTGAATGTCCTCTGAACAGATACATATTATTTATTAAAAACAATTTTCCTATATTATATCTCACAGAGTTAATATTAAAAACAGGCAGTCATTCTAGCTAAGTTTCCTGCGGGGATCCATTTAAGAAAAGCATTTATGCGTGTGATTAATTGTATGTGAAATGTGTCCTACTGAGGCCTTGTTCCTAAGATTTGAATAATGCTCCAACATGAACAAGTGTAATAGACTTCATCACATAAAGCCTGATCCAACCCTTTTCTAACTTTTGGAAACTTCTGAAGAGAATGTTTGAACTGATCATTTTCTTAACATACTGTAACTCCAGGCCTCCTAAATGTCACACACAGGTGCCTCAAGCTGATTCTTTTCTCTGATTGGTTCTGTCTCTTTTCCTGCATAGACATGTATAATATGTATAAATGGACATTAAACAGTATATTTTTAGAAGAAAATGACAGTGTTTACTTCAGTGAATGTAACTGCCATTGCCATCTTTGTTTGCACTCACCTGACAATGTTAAGAAAGTACTTCCATTCAGGTTTTAAAGACTCTAAACTTGAAGGTAACAAATTCACCCACTCCCAAAACTTTTTAAACAGAAAAGACAACTTTGTTTAATGACTGACTTATCTTCTCTATATTTCATAATGAAGAAAAAAAGGCCTGTGTTGCACAAGACAGAAAATAAATCAGTGCTGAATGTTTTGTCACTGGGCACCACTTGGAAAAAAAACATTCATTTGAAACTCGCACTTCAGATATCTATAAGCATTGATAAGATCTCAGTCTTCTCCAGCCTGAACAGCTCCATGTCTGTCAGACTCTCCTTGTACAGGAGATGCTCCAGGCCTCTAATCATCTTTGTGATCCTCTGCTGGACTCTCTCTAGAAGTTCCTTGCCTTTCTTGAACTGAGGATCACAGTGCTGGACACAGTATTCCAGATGTGGCCACATCAGGACAGAGTAGAGGAGGAGGATCACCTCCCTTGACCTGCTGGCCACACTCTTTTTCATGCACCCCAGGATACCATTAGCCTTCTTGGCCACAAGGGCACACTGATGGCTCACAGCCATCCAGTTGTCCACCAGAACACCCAGATCCTTCTCTGCAGAGCTTATCTCCACCAGCAGGTCATCCTCTAATCTGTACTGATGCATGTGGTTATTCCCCCCCAGGCACAAGACTCTACATTTGCTCTTGTTAAATCTCATCAGGTTCTTCTCTGCCCAGCTCTGGAAGTCTGCCCAGGTCTTTTTGAGTGGTAGCAAAGCCTTCTAGGGTGTCAGCCACTCTTCCCAGCTCTGTATCCTCAGCAAACTCACTATCCCTTCATCTAGGCCTTTGATGAAGATGTTGAACAAGATCACATCTGGGAATGCTGGGGAAAACAGTCATTACAGACCTGTTTATTACAAGTTCTAGTTGCTTAGGGATATGGGGAAGGAAAGACAAGTGATAGAAAAGAGATAAAAGCAAGGAGTCCTTGTTCAGAGTGGTTCATAGTATGTCCATTGATCTCAGGATCTCATCCAGTCACTGCAGTGGATGGGAGAAAGCTTTGCAGCAAGCAGGCCCCAGGAGGTTCTTCCAAAATGGTTTCTTCCCCTCAGGGAATTCTTCTGTCAAAGATTTCTTTTCTTTGGGAGTTCTTCTCCCCAGTCCTTAGTTTAGTGAGGGACTTTTATCCCCAGTTTCTCAGGTTTTTTTATTCTTCTTTTCTCTCTGTTAGTGTGGCACACTTGGCCCAACAGATAAGCCAGCAGGGAGTGGTGCTTTCTTTGCCAAGAGCAAACATTATCACATTTTGCAGGGGTCAGAAAAGACTGTCCTGCTTTTGCTGATCTTTACAATCATAAGTAGAATTATTGTGGCACAGTGACACCCACCACTTTCCCCCCTAGATAATTCAGTTATCAGTTAGAGTCTTATCACAAAAAAGGCCTCACAAAGCAAACTTTGAGTCAAATGCTCTCACATAAAGAGCAACTCCACCACCTCACCTTGCCTTGCCATCCACCACAGCATTCCAGTCATGTGAGCTATCTGAACATGTCTCCATGATTTCAATGAGATCACATCCCTGTAGGCATGCACAGATTTCTAATTCTTCCTGTTTATTCCCCACGCAGCATGCACTGGTATACAGGCACTATAGGGAAGGGGAGGGTGCAGGTATCTCTAGAGGGATGCAAGAAGGTTTAAGCTGGGCTCTTGGCAATGTTATCTCCTCTGAAGAGTCCTTACAGGATCCTACTGGACAACTGAGAGTTTAGTAAACAGCATTCCCAGGCCCATCTCTGTCACAAGGAACTCCATCTCCATCCTCCATCATATCCAGTTTAATGTTCTAGTGATTAATCCAGCCAGCTTGCTCCCCAGAACACTTTGGCCCCATCTACTCAGTCACATTCCACCATTAGCTATGCACTTCCACCAGTGATGAAACTCTCCTGTAAAACTTGTATTTTCTTTCACATTTCTGTCACCACTGTTGAAATACAACACTCACCGCCCACTGTTTGGTCTCCATAAGGATTGTGTAAGCATTGATGAATGTCTATGGACCAATTTTTTCCTACATGGAAGAGTTTAATTCCACACCTTTGTTTCACCCATACTTCCACGTTGAATTCCATTGTGTCAGACTGTCCCTCTGCTGCCATCCATCACATGGCAATAAAATGTAACAGAATATTGGTGGGAATGTTCAACCTCTGCTGCCATACCAACGTCTTTGTGGGCCAACATAATAAAATAGAAGGCATTACTTTCAGAACAGCCCTAATATATATACTAATTACAAAGAAACATCCTTACTTTACTTTCTACATTTTTCCTGTTCCAGAGACAGAAAAAAAAAAAAAAAAAAAAAAAAAAAAAAAAAGCTAATGGCTAATGTATGTGTTTGAAATGTGCAGTATGAAATATCACCAACTGGTTTTATTGAAGACACCAGAGATCTGGTCCACTAGTGAAACCTGATACTGTGAATGCCATCTGAGAGGAAAGGGGAATAATTGCACAGCTCTCCTCTCTCTGGTCTTCTTTAAATTTTATCCATCCATGATGACAGTTTTGGTTTGTACAAAAGTTTTTCAGGCACATTAAACAGTGACTCTTCACCTTAGGAAACAGTAGTTTGAATGTAACCTGGATTCCCTCTGTTGAAAAGAAGATAAGTACACGTTAGCAGAATCCCTGATACCTGCAGCTTGTTGTCTATGATGTTGGACCTGAGATTAAACTGATCAGAAATTCAGCGTGGACCTATTCTGCTGCTATGTTCCACAACAGCAAAAGACAAGTATAACTCAGTGCCTCTTGATGATTTTTCTTTTCCTTCAAACTTTCACCCTGCTATAAGCCACAAAGCAGTCAAAATGCACAATAAGGAAGAAGGAGCTGAGTAGAAATGTAGAGGGAGGTGATTTGTCTTGAATGTGAAAGGATGACTGGACTCTGTTTTAGCTTTTAAGCACACAAATGTCTGATAGAATAGGCATTTGGACACTCTTCTCAAAGTTTTCCTTAGTATTAATGTGGGGTTTTGCAAGCTTAGATTTAAAAATGAAATCCCTTCCGCAGTGTTAGCACCATGTAAGGGAATTTGGAGAAGTCTATCGTAAAAGAGAAAGGCAGACTTTCTACACATATGGTGAGAAGTAATGCTGTGTAATAAATTTGTGTGTCATCCCATTTAGCTAAAGCCATGTTGGGCTGAGGAGTTAACATCCTTTTGGTATAGGCAAAAGCTCTCTGAAGAGATCACAAATACTCAAGTGCTTCAGTTGAGAACTGTATTAAGATACTTCAACTCAGCTGTCTGGGGTCATGTTCTAAAGGTAGCTGAGCAGACAGAGATACAAGACTACAGTTCTGAAAACCCAATGAGCATCTTTTTAACCTTTTTTTTTTTTTTTTTTTTTTGGCAGCTCCTGAATACATCTTTAAAAGTATATATACCTTTTCATATAAATATACATACGTTTCATACTGACAAATATCACTTCAGAAGCCAAAGGTTTTTCTTGGAAATGTAATTCACAAAGACACAAGTTCACCTTGTCAAGAAGTGGGTTTGCTTGTCACTAACTGCTTCACCTACACTTGTCATAGGAGAGATATGACTGTAAAAAGGAAAAACAGAGACCAGTTCAGAGATTACCTAAATTACATACAGTGAAATGGAAATCAAGTAGTCTTAAAGTACTGTGGAGATGTGTTGTACCCAACCCTGAGAATTGAGCAAAAGTAACTAATAAAACAGAACTGGTGCTTAGAAGAGGCAAAGTCTACAGATAAACTATGTAGAATTTAACTTCTAGTCTGACTTTTCAGATTGCACAAAAGTAGTTGTATTCTGTTTTCCTTCACCTGACTTTCCAAGAGTTAGGTCTGCAAGAATTCAAACTGAACCATATGGATGATAGAGACAGTGATAGAATATATAGACAGATACAGATAAAATGTGCGGACATAGCTTAGTGATGGGACTCAGTAGGTTATGCTGATGGCTGCACTTGATTTTGAAGGTCTTTTCCAACCTAAATGATTCTATGGTCCTATAGATAGACAGATGCATACGTAGACATAGGTACAAGTGAAAACTTGATAAAAAATAAAGATCATCTGGATTAAAAAAAAAAAAAAAAAAAACTCAAATATTTTAAGCGGTTGCTTTTTTAATTGAAATCAAACCAATGGAGAGTTCTTGACCCACAGGTGCAAACTAAAACATAGATACCCTTAATTTTGTTTGAAGAAAAGAATGTGAAATATAGATGTCCTAAGAAATAAGTAGCAAGTAGCAAGGGTTCAAGTCACTTCCACATTTCACTGGATAGCAAGATATCAACAGTTTCTAAGTGGGATTACACCTCTTTTTGACAGATCCTGCTTTAATATTGTTGTTCTGGAAAAGAAATGGATTTTCTCATCACCTCTATGGGCTTTATAATCTCTGAAAGAGTTTTTTCCCTTAACTATGTAGTTAGCAGAGTACAGATCATGACAGAATTTAGCCCTCAGCTATAATCACAAGAGGGAGTAAAGTATTACATTTGCTTCATGATTAATGTGCACCTATCATTAGATAAGGTAAATTCACCACAGAATTCAGTGCATAGATTCTTTAAAAATAAATCCTTAAAATCCCAATGTTAATTCGGAGATGCAAATTCCCAAGCACTATCTAGATCCCCATGCTCTGTATTTCTTTCAGCTAGTCTGTAAAGAGACAGATAATATTAAGAGTTGGGTTAATTTCAGGCTTGTACTGGTTTCACAGGTGACTGTAGGAGGGTACGCCCATATTGTTCAGCCCAAGATAGCAGGCAGAGGCTGGTGAAAGATTTCTGTTACTGGGTAGACTTCGTCTTATTTCTCCTCTGGTCTTTCAGCACTCCCTGAAACTGACCATCCACTAACTCACTTTCCCATTTCTAAGCGCTTCCTTTTAGCTGTCAAGGTAAGCATTTCTCAATGTTGGGTATTCCATTAAAAAAAAAAATAAATAAATAAAATAACTCTGGTGATTTCTAATTTTTCTTCAGAAAATTGTGAAGAAATGGTAATATTTAAAAGGAGAGCCAGTCTTCATCCAAGGTCTACTGGAAGTCATGCAGCAATATACAAATAGTGGAAAAAGACAAAAGAGCTGAAACAGGGAGATCTGAAGATAAGATAATGCAAATGACAAAAACACAGGCATGCATTACTTCATGGCCTATGAAAAGAGTAAGATGAGTAAATATATATGTATATCCTACTTCTCTTCCATACATTGAAAACTCCTGGCATAATACATAGCCATATTTACTCACAGTATTGTATGGTAGAAGAAAAGTTCTGTATGGCAGACTGTATTGGGCAACTTCTTACAGTGTGAACAATTTGATGGGGTTAATTAATTTATTCCACATTAATGAATAGTTATGTTAATAAATTAATGAGAAATAATAAGTCTAGGTTTTTGATGTTTATCAGTAGGTCTGCTGTTCACACAATGTGAACCATAGTGTCATCTAAGTCACCACAGCACCTCATTAGGACTTGTTCCTATGGTATACATACATATGGACTGCATTTTATACATATACAGATCTATATGCGTAAAAAGTACATGTGTGCTGTATAATATATATGTTGATGTGGGAGAGTTTTATTCGCGGATGCCAACTATAGAGGCCATCTCAAATGGGTGTTTGCAAACGTCATTTTTATATGCCTTTGGTTATGTCAGTCACACATACAGAAAAAAGGGACCGAACTAGGAGCCAGTATGAACAGTGCATAATGTATTTTAAATTGTCACTGACTGTGGAATAGAAGTTTCGGCACTTCCTGCACTGGCTGCCATGCTGTCACTCACAAATCTGCTTTCACACAACATACAGCTTCTCTATAAAAGGCAAGGGAATGGACTTGTTTCTTCCTGGTGTGCTGCAAACCAAGAACCAACTAGACCACCAAAGGAGCAGCACTGGAGTGGGGGTGTGCTTGTAGCACAACAGCACTCCTTTCCTGCATACACCAAGGGCACAGCCTGCAACAGTAAATAAGACTGGAGAAAATCCAGAGTTAAGCAACAGCGACTCCACAGTATGGTGCATTGATGAATTCCTGACTACTCAAGACAGCTATTTCCTAGTAAACTAGTGTTGCTGTACAGTCAAAAAACAAGTTACCTAATGCCTGTGTTTGCCCCGAGGAGCTTTAATGTTAAGGGAGAAGACATATGGTGCCACATGGATGCACGAGACTAAATCTGCCAGGTTGAATTCATCCTTCCACTGCATGAAAGGCCAAAGACTGCATCCCTGGATGAAACTGTTAGCAGGTTAACATGATAGGTCTAACCAGGAGACTTCTCCTGTCTTCCATTTATAGGGAAGAAAAAAGAAAAAAAAAAAAAAAAAAGACTTTAAAGAGAAAGTATGCTTCATTATTTTGTAAATTGCAGTTGCAGTGAGCAGTTTTCCTTTTCCTCATTAGTAATGAAGCAAGTGGATCCACATATACTGAACTGTAAGTAAAAGGTGTCACCGTCTTTTGTGCACTTATAGATTGTGTGTAGGAAAAAAAGAAAGGGGGAAAAAAAAAGAGCAAGAGCGAGAACTTGAAGAATGTCGGGTATAGACTGCCCTCTTTCGGATAAAACAGAGTACGGATGTGAAAGAAGCCAAACACTTCTTTTCAAATGTTACATGCAGTCAGTTACCAAACTGCAAAGGCAAACTCAAGCTTTTCTCATATGAAAGATAAAATGTTGACTAGAGCACTCTCATTTGTTAGAGATCAGCCATTCTCTGCAGACAGTCTGAGTATGCTCAAACAGTCATACAACAGAGTAATTACAAAGCCAAAGAACCGAGTAAGGACTGTCAAAATGGGTGAAACTGCATTCCAAAATGTAATTGCCCTCAGCAGACACAAGAGTAACAAAGTGTGCTAAAGGTACCAAAGAATTCTTTAATTAAACATATGCAATTATCCCAAATTTACCAAGTTGTTTTTTACTCTGAGAATACCAACTAGTTTGAGCTTTGCAAGATCTTGTCAAGCCTGAAGATAAGAGTCATATTTCATTGGTAGTAAAGGCTTCAGAGATTAGCCATTATGATCTAGATAGTTGTCAAAGCAGCTGTCATGCATCCAATCTTCCTTATGCCAGGATTAATTGAGGAGAGACGGTCATTCCCACTCATAGTTGGATGAATTATGGAGATTCACAGCTGTCATGAGCCAGTTTCCTGCTCTCTATCCCTGGTCAGTGGCTTGTGAGAAAAGATCTTTAATTTTCTTGGAATCCACACTGATCTGTCCCAGAGTGTATGTGCTCCAGCAGATCACTGCAGATCACAGAACTATGGGGTTAAATTGCTATTTCTACTGGCAAGGATTCAGAGAAAGATATATGTTTCTGATGTACAAGTATAGCACTACCAAAATGTGCAATCGTTAGAAATTTGCTTTGTTTGAAACTTCTAATTATCATCAGTCTCTTAAAATGAATAGTGAGTGAAAACCTGAAAAACAGAAGGTATAATAAACATAATGCAGAATGAATATAGCTAGAAAAATATATGCTGGATCCAAGAGCTTGACAGAGATTAGGATACTGACATATCATAACCCCAGTCCATATGAGAGCACATATGAGTACACATATGTGGTACATGTCTACATACAGGCACGCGTATGTGTATAGACATCTATACACATGTGTACAACTGGTCAAATGGATCACACTCAGAGCACTCACGTGCACACAGCACCAACAACCTCATCCTGCTCCCCTCTCTGGCTAAGCAGGATAGAAGTCTCCTAGTGATTCCAAGCACTTAGGTTGCTCCAAAAGTAATGCCTCTATTTTTTTTTTTTTCTGAGGAAACAAAACAAAACAGATACAGGGAGCACAACAGCACTACCTGATAGAGCAACTTCTCATGTACAAAGCACTATGCAACACACAGTAGACCAGAGGACATTGGTTTGCCAGCAGACTATCTGCACGTCTCCACACATTTCAGAGGGCTGTGCTGAAACAGCTGCAGTTTTGTTACAATTGTCCATACAAAACGTGACCACAAATGCTCACGCAGCCTGACTTATCTTTCACTTGGCAGGCTGCACTTCTTGATTTATTCACATAAGATACGTAGAATAAAATGAGAAAATATCTTCAGCAAGAACAGGTCTGTTTCTCTTCTTTCTCTGATTGACAAGCTGAGCATTCCTCGTTCAAAAATGTGGAAATGAAATCTTAAAATGCCACCTGCAGTATAACAAATGTATTTATGTGATCTCCTCTTCACAGACAAGCAGGCTTGTTCAGCCTTTCATGCACCCCTAGTCACTTCCTCCAGCCTCTAAAGTGATTTGGAGTCACTTGGCCTTAAATGCTTCTACATAGTAAGGGCTGCTCTGCATGCTAATCTACCACATAAAAAATCACTTAAGGAGCTGTTTGTAGCTTTCTAATGTTATTTACTAACGAAGAAGTCATATTTTCCACAACAACTTCCACTTCATTGAGTATATGCTCCCAACTCAAAACTATGAAGCAGATTTAACTCAATAACATATGGTGTGATGTGAACTTATGTGCCTTTTTACTTTTTGTAAGGAGAAATTATACTGCAGCAAGTGGGTTTCCTTGTCACGTCTTAAACTGCATTTTACCCAAAACTCCTGATCCTCTTTGCTTTTCCTACATTTAGTTCCAAATGTCAACTTACTTCTTTACACTGTCAGAAAAATGCTGTTAGAGGTATACTATTTTTTGAGGAGGAAAGGAGGATGTGGTTACCAAAACAAGTGGTACATACAGCAGTAGTTTTTGCAGTCTTTCCTTTCCTGGTTTGTGCCTGCAGCAATATGACACCTGTACTAATGTACTAAGCAGTCCCTATTTTCAGGATGGGCTGAACTCATAATTCAGTCTTAATGAGTATGTCAGTGGAATGTAGCAGCCTGTTTAGATCACTGTTTCCGCTATTACAGAGGGACAGAATACAAAAATGGTAATGCTTTAATTTGCAGTGAATAAATATCATGTTAAGGGCATGAAAATGGCAGATGCGGGCTGATGAGTGAATGTATAGATTTGCTGAGAGCTCTGAAAACATAGAAATAAAGAGTTCTTCATCGTTTGTCATAGAGTTAATTGTTAATATTGGCATAAAAATTAAAATATATTTTTAATGTTTTCCATTATTTCTGCACAGAATAGCAAATTAATCTTGAGTATTATGCATCTCTGAAAAAGTGCCATTTCTGAAAAGCTGAAGATTAAGCCAAGCAAACTGTAACATCCAGAATGAAAATTAGGTGGGACTAAGAATCGCTGCCTGAGCATTTCATTCAGATTATCTCCATTAATGACTGAATACATCACTCTCCAGTCGCACCATTTTTTGCCTTCTTTGGTTTTTGCAGTCATGCGCCCCTTATACTTGAAATTCTGGATGCTATGGAAACCACAGTATAATAACCCAAGGAATGAATTTCCATTGCTTTGTAGTCTGGTAGTCACCATCTGACTACTCTTTGGAAACAGGTCTTTCTGAAGCTAGTTATGATTAACTAAATAACAAAGTGAAGAGATAAACAAATGTTTGGAGCCCTGTGAGTTAGGCACAGCAGGACAGCATCTGAGTATCAGTTTAAATATATACAATTATGGGGCAAAACTACTTCTAAAAATGTTCCTTTTTTAACCAGTGCAAGGGCTAAAGGCTTGGACTGTTCTATAGCCCCCAGTGAACTGACAGTGACTTGGGAATATGTATTCCATGGACACTTTTTCTTTGACACTATTTACATTACACCCAGTCCACGTACATATTGGTCATGAGTAAAATGTTAGCATACCATTTGAAAGGACAAGATAGAAGAGAAATCAAGATCTCACAGCAAAATAGAAATGAACTTCTTGACTCCAAATGGGTTTAAATTATATGTTGAAGCATCCCAAAATTATAGCACTACAGTTGCTCATAAACTGAACATGAAGGTGTAATCCATCAGCACAACAGCACAAGGCATTTAAAGTGCTTTATTTTTACTCCATTGCCCAAGCATCAAATCCAGGATTAGTTCAGTCACTTTTAATAGGAATTCTACACAATCTTGTACCTTTAAGCACCACTGTAAATAAATAGACCTTTTATGCTAAACTCATTTTGTCGATGTTTTTAATTTTGAAAATGTCTCATAACAAATTTTCTTCTAACTTCAATTTCTGTAAAATCATATATGAAAAATTAGTGTCGTAGGCATTTGGGCTGGAGAAGAAAATGTAAGTAAAACACAAGCATCTGTCATTCAGACAGGGGTTACCTTCAGCTTGCTTATAATCTAACCTCACATTGTTTTTAATGCTCAACTGTCACATCATAAAGGACTTGTATATGAGAGGGATTAGATAGAAAGGGCAAGTAGGACACAGGTAATTGACCAGATGTGATATGCTTGTCTGCTGAATTTAAAGAACCAAACATAAACCGTCACTGCTCTTTGGTGCAAAGTCTGGAAGAGCAAAGACACTGTTCAGTACAAAAAAAATAGAAATAAAAAATCAGCTTCCTAGTGAAAGACACAGGGCTAATTTTTACTGCTATTTTTTCAGAAATTTTCTGGTACAACTGGCTACAGCACTGTACCCTTCTGTGTTTAAGTAAATAATATATATACACTCAAAATCAAGTGAGTTAAACCACGTATTTATAAAATAATAGCAGAAGTATTCTGAATTTCTTTGAAACAATGAGTCAGTCACCTGTTCTTCTCTTCCCGTTCAGTATTTCATTAGTCAGGCATTTTTTAGTTTTGCTTGAAACAGCTGGCTGGATCAGTTTCTGTTCAATATTTGCCTCTCACGTAAAGGACTGGCTGAATTTGATAGAAGCTCACTGTGCAGAACCATAGTATGAGCAGGCATGAACACTTCTCTTGAATAAACCTAATTCCTTTTTAGTTTTAGCTACATCATATCTCCAAACAGCCTCCCAACTCAGACAGAAAGTAGGTCTTGAATTCACTAACTGAACACAGTCTTCTTTTCTTTGCGGGCTGCAAAGTCTATCAGATACTGAGAGATGGAGTCCTACTTTACATATAAGACTAGCTCACAGGCATTACTTCAGTTATCTTGGAGAAGGAGAAATGTTTGTAACAAGCGGAAGAGGTGTTATGTTTTGTTAGAAATTCTGTAGATTTAGGTGAGATATTAAGAAGAAATTTTTTACTATGAGGGTGTGACACTGGAACAGGTTGGCCAGAGAAGTTGTAGATATCTCACCCCTAGAAGTGTTCAAGGCCAGACCGGGTGGGACATTGGGCAACTTGGTCTAGTGGAAGGTTCTCCCTGGCAGAGGAGTGGAAATGGATGATCTTTAAGATTCCTTCCAACACAAACCATTCTGTGATTTCATGCTGTATTTCTGAAATACCATTCTGTGTAGACAGACTAAATGGGAAAGCCCTGATTTAGAAATAAATATAAAAATTTCAGCCAAATAGGCATGGGGTCTTATGAAATCCATGCCTCAGCTACAGAGATCGAAACTAATTTTTGTTCTCCACGCTGTGTGAATAGAAAAGCAATAAACAGGCAGGAGGGAAGACTCCACTTCAGAGTCCTGTACAGTTGAACTGCTTTTATTTCATCGTAATACCTGTGGTTTTGCCAAGACCTATTCCAAACATCTATTTCACAGAATCACTGAATGGCCCAAGTTGGAAGGGATCATGAAGCTCCAACATCCCCCCCACCAACACCACCACAAGCAGGGCCACCAGCCTTCAGATTTAATACTAGAACAGGCTGCCCGGAGCCCCATCTGACCTGGCCTTAAACACCTCCAGGGATGGGGTATCCACAACCTCTCTGGGCAGCCTGTGCCAACACCTCACAATTCTCATAGTAAAGAACTTCCCCATGATATCCAACCTAAATCCTTCCCTCCTTCAACTTAAAAACATTACTCCTTGTCCTGCCATTATCTACCCTAGTAAAGAGCTGACTCCCCTCCTGTTTATAGGCTCCCTTTAGGTACTGAAAGGCTGCAATGAGGTCACCCCGCAGCCTTCTTTTCTCCAGGCTGAACAAGCCCAGCTCCCTCAGCCTGTCCTTTAATCCTCTTAGTATCTGTAAAACTAGGTTCCTGCATATGGAGATATTTAGTTACATACAAATACAAGATAAGACATATTTAAGCCAAACAGGAAGTTACAGCTAAGAAGTGTAACGTGTCTTGCCTCCACTGGGACTTTTACAGCAATCCTTTTTGTCCCAGTCCTGTAGCTGTAGAGTTGAAGAAAATCACAGAAGGAAAACAGGGTATGATTCACACTGAGACATAGAAACATAGACATCTTCTGTTCCAGGGTACACTGCCTGGCCTTCAGCTGATGCTCCAGCACTGTATATTATCTCCCTTCTTTCTTGTGCACTATCTGCCAGTTCCATTCAGATATTAGGGATGCCCTGGAGCACTTAAAATGAAAGTAAATGACTGTGTTTAGGCAATTCAACTGAGCCCTTCAGATTAAAATTTGGCATCCATGAAATGCTTCAGTGCCATGGTTTCATGATTTTTGGTTACTGGTATTCCACATCATAACATCATGTAGTGCACTGGGAGTTAAAGTGTTAATGCTCCAGTTCCAGTTACCTGTCCAGAAGAAAAGAACTACATTCCCCAAGGGCTTTGTGGTCAGAGAGAGATAGAACTCCTGGCAAGGTCACCTGATCAGGCTTTTCTCTTCATCAGTCTTTCCTTCACTTCTCGCTGCTGCCTGTTCCAACTGTGCGTATCACTTCAGTATTACTGTAAGGCCTACAGCTTCCAGATACTCTCTCATTATGTTTGATATATTATCTTCAATTCTAATTGTATTGTATTATAGTATGTTATCTTGCATTCCGATACCATATTTAGCAAATTAGTTTGTTTCTTCTCAGATTGTTGCCATTGTTTTTAATTATTTGGGGTCCCCTGTTTCCCTTTTCTGGAGGTGTGAATTTTGTTAAATCCCTCCACCCCACTTGTCACAGAACCAGGCCACACCAGCCCATAAACCACTGACATTCAGAAGATCATATACTCCTTCAAGAAGAGTAACAGGATGCTGCCAACATAAGTAGTTCACCCCAAGAGGAACAGCTGATACACAAAAGATATTAGTTCTAAGCCAACTCTCTTACAATGAAATGGAACAATTTTTTAATGGTCCTGCACTCTTGTGCAAATTTCATGTTATATATTCAAAACAATTCCCATGGTTACATCTGTAAGCTGACAAGTCATATTAACCTCAAATAAGTTTGATCCAGTCAGTCATTAACATGAGTCACGTGATGACTGTATCACATTTACATTAGAAAAGCTCAAGTACTGTTCAGAACAGCTGATGTCTTGAAGTCAGGAGTCATTTCAGTGTCCAGTGATACTTATTTTTGACTACTGACTGTAGTGGGGGTCAAGATGATTATGTCAGCTCTACACATCTATTGTGTAGACACATGAAATTAGGTGAAATGAATGTAGCATTTGATGTGCAAATTACACCACTGCCAAACTAATCAAAAAGCTCTGTGTTGTAAAAGCAATTACAGAAATATCAATATCAGGGCATTTCTGTTTTCCAAAGTAACCAAACTTTTAGTCCATAAGGCATATACTTCCATGTACAGTCAGTTCTTGGGAGGGTGGGAGGAGTAAGGGGAGGGGGGAATTAAAAAGCAGACTGAAGCACATGGCTAACACTTCCTGGGAGATAGCAAATGGTACGTGTATGTCTGAATATGAATTCCAGAGCCAGAGAAGTCTTTAACTCTGTCTCCAGCAGAGGACCTAATTAAGACATTTTGATAGCCATCCACAGAATAAATACATATAGGGTGAAAAATCTGGTGAAGAAAAGACCTACTCAGACAGTTTTAACTACTAGTGTCTGGAATCATTCCGCTCTCTGTAATGAGCTGACTCTGAGTCTGGTGTTTATCGAAAGAACTCTAAATAACATCTTAAGATTAATAGGGCAATGAAACTGGAAAGAAAACACCAAATTATAGTACACTCCCACAGAGCTGAAATTATAGAATAGCTTCTAAAATCAATCAGCAAGTTTTAACACTGGTCACTATTAACAGCTTGTCTTTATGCCAATGCAATTATTAGCTGATATCATAACTTAAAAATACTGGCAGCAAAGCATAATTTGTCCCTGATCAAGATATATATTTTGCACATATGAACAAGAGACCTGAAGCTTTACATGAAGAAACAAAATGGCTGTTCCTTTGCTAAGAATATTACTATTTGTTTGTTCAGTATGTATGATTTTATCTGGAATCATTCAAAAAGAGAAACACAAAATAAAATATCATCAGTTCATTTAAAGCCATGCTACATTTTGTAATAATTTTCAGTGATGGGTTTTAACAGTAATAAAAATGGAGACAAGGGACTGGTTTCATAAAACCTGTCAAATAAACGTAAAAAGGACATAAACCCCCAAAATAGCTTTCACATAAAATCTCACCACAAGATAAAATACAGCTTTTGGGTAAAAAGAGAGTTATATCTCTAGCAACTTCCATAAATAATTCACTGCTAGCTTGTAAACAATAGAGAAGCACAGTATGAATGCCAAAGAGGGTCTTTATATGTCATAAAGCCACTCAAAAGTGCACTTGCTGCAGCAAGTCTGACTGTGAGCTTTGATGTGCTGGAAAAGAAACTGCTACGCTGAGGTCATCAGTTAGTGGAAAACAATTTCCCTCATACAGAGAAGCAGACTTACTGCTGGGCTTCTGACACAGACAGATTGGATTTAAAAAAACAAAAAACAACAACAACAACAAGACTGCATAATGTGAGCTTGCAGGGAAAGGGAAACCTTCACCGTTACCTTCCAAATCACCAAGACTGAAACAAAATATATCATCTTTAATGGCTATCAAAAGTTGACATGGTGTCCACATACTAGCGCCCTTGTACTTTAAATATGCAAATGACCTGATTTACTTCCTCCTTCTTAACTAAACTCCTTCCACAGAGAACTTAAGCTGCTCTGTTTGTTAAGAGTCAGGCTAAATAATTCAAGTGACACAGATCTGGAGTTCATTTTTTATCATGGGTATATTTGAAAAGATAACTTTGTTGTTTGAAAAATTCCAAGCTAAGGCTATTGCAGTAACCTCCCTTTCATTTCTACACTGATACAGAAAGTGAAAGAAGAAAAATAATAATAACCTAAAAGGCTATATAAAAAAAGCTATATAAATATTGAACGTGTATCTGTATATCTGTAGGTTATTCAGACCTCAGCACTCTGAAGTGATCAGCACAACTGACACCATAGCAATTACAGTAAAAGTAACAGAGGAGAGAGGATGGGCACTAGGTGGAGGGAGAAATACAGGCTTTGAAATTCCAGGGAAGAAGACAACAATGAGAGGGTATACAGTGCTGGGCATGTGATTCAAGGTGTGCAATCAATGTGACAGAAAAAGAATGGGTAGATTATTTCTGTGTTACAACTCTTGACTTCTTTCAAAAGTCTTCTACAATGCTTTGAATTTCACCTGTAATTGCTCTGACCTATTCCACCTCTCAAAAGCTTTTGATTCATGTCAAGAGCCTTTCCAAAGTAGGTGTGTTTTTTGTTTTTTTTTTGTCTCATGTGCAACTTCTAAATGTATTCAGAGGGCCAATTCAGACTTTCACTTGTCCATGCTTGAGAAACAAGGGAGTTGCTTTTTCAAAAGGAAAGAAAAAAGAAACATTTTCTTTTCCTGTGCTAAAGGCAGAAGTGTGGACGTCACTGGAAGAGGCAAGGCAACAACCATTTGCACATTGCCATTCAAAGTGATCACCTGGCTGATGCATTGCTTTAGTGTATTTTAATAATAAGCATTTTTCTGATGGGCCTCTAGAATCTGTCTGAGTCATATATTATAACACTGGAATGTGAAAGCAACTTGGTGATATTGCCATAGGACTGGCTGCAACTCACATCTCAGTCCAGGACAGCACCAATTTCTGAGAAGAATCATCATTTTGAACTCAAATCCAACTACAGCTGAACCTTTCTAGGGAATAATAAAAGATGCAGCAAACCTTTCTGCTGTTAGCCTGCAAAAAAATAATAATAATAATAATAAAAAAAAAAAATTAAAAAAAATTGCAAAAGAACAACTATGAAAGTTTTGTTATTTTTTTAGTTGTATTTTGCCAAGCAAAATTTGAATTTTCACTGTCAAAATATATTGCCAGTATTAATATACCTAAACATAATCACCCTACCTTATGTTTGTAGTTTGTAGTCCCCTCACTAAGCTGAATGCATACCCCTGATCACACTCACCCTCCCCTGACCACCCTCCCCAACTACTGTTTTCCCTCATAAAAATTTTCTTCATCCTCATTTACAATGGAAAGGCTTAGCCCTTCACTGGAGCCAAAAACTACAGGGAGCAGTTCAGAAAATTGGCTGTCTGCTGTCTTAGTGCTCTTCAGGTCCCTGAGCTGACTCTCTTCATACCAGTTCAGCCCTTACTATGCTCTCTGCTGCTGTACTGGAAAAGGAAAGCACATACCTACCAATAGGAGTCTACTCAGCTATAGAATCATAGAATCACTAAGGTTGGAATGTACCTCCAAGGACATTCAGTCCATCTGTCCACCTATCACCAATATTTCCCACTAAACCATGTCACTCAGTACAGCATCCAAACATTTCTTGAACACCTCCAGGGACTGTGATTCTACCATCACCCTGGGCACATCATTCTAGTGCCTGACCACTCTATGTCATCTGCAAACTCACTGAAGGTGCACTCAGTGCCCTCATCCAGGTCATCAATAGAGATATTAAAAGGGACAGGCTTCAACCACCACCATTCTCTGGGCCTGGCCATCCAGCCAGTTCTTTACACAGTCAAGAGTGTACCTGTCTAAACTGTGGGCTGCCAGCTTCTCCAGAATACTGTGGGAGACACTGTCAAAATCTTTGGCTCCTGGGCTGCTGTAACATCAACGGGAGCTCATATCACAAAAAGTAAACTAGCAAATATATGCATAGAAAATTTGAGAGGTTTATGGTGGCCATTTGCAGTCAGCTGTCACCACACCAGTGCTGGAAGTCTCATCTACTCTGCATTCTTCTGTGGTTTTACATCTGAGACCAAGAAACCAATGTCAGATATGAAGAGCAGAGCACTAGCGAAGAACTTTGGGTTCCTTTCTGGATTCTGTTGCTCACCATCAGGTGTCTGCAGTCTCACTTTAGCCCTTCTCTAAGATGGTAAGAAAACCTAGAAGGACAGAAGCAAGACAGAAACATGGAAAAGCCTCTTACTTTTTGTTCTGGAATCTTTGCTCCAGGCTCTGATGTATAATCTACAACAACACAAAGAATCATAGAATCATAGAATTTCTCAGGATGGAAAAGATTTTAAAGATCGAGTCCAATCACAACTACCCTTGACAACAGGGCACCCTGTTCCACCTCTGCTTTACAGATACATTCCAGACTATCCTCCAGGCTATCTGCAGCTACATAGCTCCATGTAGAGAGCAGACCTCAAACATTTATAGAGATGGGTTAATGCCTATAAGGTACTGTAGCCTTTTCTGGGATTAAATCAGGTCACTTGGACTTCTCCGTGTCACTGTAAGTGAATTTTCAGCCCTATAAAACTAATCATGCTAGAAAAGACTTTCTCATTCACATAGTCTAGTTGAACCTGACTCCCTGGCATTTATTCGCTGGGATTCTTCCTTCTTCTCAGAGCTGAACTAAGAAAAGGAATGGGCTCATTAAAGCTTGGAGGAGACTGACTACTTCCTTACTTAGTGAAATAAAATAGAAAAATAGGTCACAAGCTACAAATTTAACAGCATTCTCTGTTTTATTCAGTCTCTGATTCATTCAGTTCAGTCCCAATTTACAGGAAGTCCTGCCTCTCTGCATTGTCTGGTCATACCTAATGCATCTCATTGCCGTATTCCTATATGCAGTGACCAAAACCATCTGGCTCAGCAAAATCTACGGGTGTTCAGGAACAGACCCAGCTGCATTTCTCAGTGAAAGAGTGGAAGCTAAAACACAACTAGAAACAAACTGGAAATAAATTGTTTCAAGTGTGAATGACCAGTTAATGAAAGCAGTTGAGTTTGCATTTCTCAAAGAAAGTATCTTTTTCATATGCATTGCACATAAAACTGTGAATGCTCTCTTCTTTTTATTTCCCCCTGTGCTTTGTAACAAAGAAATATCCAATCAGCCCACAGGGCAAAGTTCTAGACTTTGTACTTCTCACTGAGATCAGCCCATCAATGTAAGCTTTGCTGCCAAACACTGAAATATTGTCTGTACCTAGCACTGACCAAAAAATAAAATAAAATAAAATAAAATAAAATAAAATAAAATAAAATAAAATAAAATAAAATAAAATAAAATAAAATAAAATAAAATAAAATAAAATAAAATAAAATAAAATAAAATAAAATAAAATAAAAAAGGAAAAAAGGTAAGGGCTCAAGCCCATCTCGGTCCCTCTAGATGGCAACCAATCTCTCTAGCATGTCAACTGCACCCCACAGTTTGATGTCCCCCCAAACTTGATGAGGATACACTCAACACCACTGTCAGTGTCACTGAAGAAGATAGTAAAGAGTATTGATCCCAGCACTGACCCTTGGGGAACACCTCTCATCCTTGTTCTTCATTCAGACATAGAGCCACTGACCACCACTCTCTGGACTCAATCGTGCAGCTAATTCTTTATCCACTGAACAGTCCACCTATCAAATGCATATCTTTCCAATTGGGAGAGAATGATGTTGTCAGGAACTCTGTCAAAGGCCTTACTGAAGTCCAGATAGATAACATCAGTGACTCTTCCTTTGTCCATTGTTGCAGTTATAGCATCATAAAAGGCCACTAAACAGGATTTGCCTTTAGTGAAGCCATGCTGGCTCTCCCGTATCACCTCCCTGTCTTCCATGTGCCTTAACATATCTTCCAGGAGGATCTGCTCCATGATCTTTCCCAGCATAGGGGTAAGGCTGGCAGGTCAGTAGTTCCCGGGGTCATACTTTGTACCCTTCTTAAAAATGAGTGAAATGGTGCCTTTCTTCCAGTCACCAAGCACCTGATTGCCACAACTTTTCAAATATAATTGTGCATGGCTTGGCAACTACATCAGCCAGTTCTCTCAGGACTCTGGGATGCACCTCATCAGGACCTATAGGCTTGTGGATGTTCAAGTTCCTCAGGTAGGCACAAACCTGATCTTCACTTACAGAGGGAGGGATATTGCTTCCTAGTCCTCTCCTTCCAAACCAAACATTTCAGGGCTGCATGATGAACAGCTATCAGAGAAGACCAAGCCAGAAATGTTGTTAAATACCTCAGCCTTCTCCTTGTCTGCTGTTATCAGCTTTCTTGTGTCACTCACTGTGGGGGTACACTCTCCTCAGCTTTCCTCTTCTGGTTAAGGTACTTGTAGAAGCCTTTCTTGTTCATCTTGGCACTTTTGCCAAGTTTAGTTCAAACTGGACCCTGGTTTGATGGAAGTCAAGCAGCATTTGGAAATATTCACAAACATTTGGTTTGATTTTTGGGCAGTGCTGTGCGGAGCCAGGAGTTGTACTTGATGATCCTTGTGGGTCCCTACCAACTTGGTGTATTCAATGATTCTATAAAAAATCATAAGGGCCAAATTAACCCTATGTAAAAATTATCAGCTTAAAAAACTGATTCCCTCAAAGTTGCTATTTTACTAGCATTTACATTTTCTGACTAATCAGTCCTAAAATGACTGCATCTGTAATACAGGCAAGAAAAAATGCAAATGTGGTTCTTTGAAGAGGTTTAGGTGAAATATTTCAGTAACAGGGAAGAATTAGGTCTCTTTACAAGGCATTGTTTGGTTTCATCTGCAATGCTTTGAAGTGAAATAAAGTTTGGGAGTAGATGTGGTTATTGCTTTATAAGTACAGTAGGGTTTGTGACAAACTACAGGAAGAAGAAGAGCTTTTTAAGTTAAAGGTCACTGCAGGTGCATGAATTAATGAGCATAAACTGAAAATTATCATTTTTCCAGCAGCTCGTCAAAGAGATGAAAGCTCTGTTCTCCAGCAGAGTGAAACTCTGGAATAGTTTCTCATAGAAAAACATCTTCCAGCAAACAGTTTTACTACAGGGAATGGTGAGATGTGAAAAAAAGAAAAGAAAAAAAAAAAAAGAAAAAAAGGGATGCTATGTAGTAAAGCCATCTGCAGAAGCAGAGTCCTGAACTATGTGACACGGGAAGCCACTTCCCACAACAGCTCTCTTTTTTTTGTAAGATGATCAAAACCCGCCAAGATAGTAAGTGACATTGGAGGTAAGCTTACACGGTCACCCACAATATAAATGGAAATATCAGAGAAGCTGTGTAATAGTGACAGCTTCATGTAAGCTATGAGTAATTATCATCTTCAACTCAGAGAAAAACAATATGCCATTATTTTGCCTGACAGATATCTCTTAAACACAGTTATATATTCTCATTCACAGCTGAAGATGCCAGTATGTACAGGTACATACATATCCTTACCCCAAACTGAACGCTTTATGTGACCTAGTTCTAGGAAATGTAATTCAAAGGCTTTTACTGATATATTCCGAACACTGTATGCCTTATTTTATATAAATTCAAATGAGCAGTATGAAGTGCCACCTTGTGAAAAATCTCTGTTTGCATTTGGGAATAATGTAGTTTGGAAGCAAGATATAATGGTTTAATATATGAAACAGACCTATATAAGCAGATTTCATAGCAAGGATCTATTTTTGCATTTATTCATCAGACAAATAATAAGTGCATCCTTTTTTCCCCTGTCAAATGTACAGGGAATTATAGTAGATTTCTTTACATTCATTTTTATAATGCAGTTCAAATAAAGATGTAAACATCTTTATAAAATTCTAGCAGCGTGCAGCCATCCTCAAAGGTAACCCCATGTCCTATGGTGGTTTCAAGGACATAATCCTGCAACGCCTTGAGAATTTTCACCATATCATTTCTAAAGAAGTTTTCTCTTTCTCACATATCTGCTTCGTATCCTGTCACCAACGTTTTCTTTTGGGGGCCAACTTTCCTAATGGGATGAGAATGGGGAAAGAGAGGAGAAGGAAGAATATGTCCATCCATAACTTGAGGCCAGTGAGACTGTCGCAGTTATTTCAAACCCTGCTTCCTTCACCATAGGTAGTCTTCCTCAGTCATACCATTAAAAGAAAACATTTCAGGATAAAGAGCTGCCATGGGTTAACCATGTTCAGCTTAGGAACTGCACTTGATTTAATTTATTTCCATTTAACATAAACTTTTTATCACTGATTTGAACATTAAGAAAAAGCAGGAGAAGAAACAAACACTTAAGTAAAAATCTTTCCTCCCTCTTCTCCACACTGGATTTCAGTCCAACTTGTCTCTGCCAGTCTTCCCTTACCGGCACCTTGCTCTCATGGTGCATGCCTAGCCCCTCCTTCATTCTGTGGTGAGACAGGGGGCAGAAAAGGAGGTTTTATTATATATATATTTCTTTTGCTTTTAAACTTTTCCTAAAATTAGTTAATTGTTCTTCATGTTCTTTAGAGCCAGAGCCACAGAATTTTTGACTTGGCAAGTGCAAGAAGTAAATAAAATAAAATAAAATAAAATAAAATAAAATAAAAGTAAAGTAAAGTAAAGTAAAGTAAAGTAAAGTAAAGTAAAGTAAAGTAAAGTAAAGTAAAGTAAAGTAAAGTAGAGAAGCACTGGAAATATCTGAAATACTAACACATAAAAGCCATGTCAGAGCCCGTATGGTAAAGAGAAGTTTCCACATCAACTCTGGCTAGCAATTTCTGACAATCATAGCTTTGTCTAAAAGTTTCTGCCCATTTCCAGTCAGAAATAATCATTTCCCCAGTACAGTGCTAGCTTTTCAGTTAAGGCAGCGTTCCATCAGGCACTGAACTAGCAAACAAAAAGAGTACTTTTGCATTTCCTACAAGATACTTCAGGCTAATTACCCTGTCTGAACTGCCATGTGTGCCTCAAAATGGATCCTAGTGTTAGAGCATAACAGATGATTGTGCTTTTCAGCATCCAGGGTTCTACATATCTTTTCTCTCAGGTGATTGGCTTTGAGCACTTGACCCTAATGGTCATTTGGTCAAATTCTCAGTTTTTCACTCAGCAATATGAGCATAGTTTTGCACAACCTGGGAACTGCAGGAGAAAAAATGCTGAGTCTTGAGAATTCTGAATTTTGATTCATTATTTCCTTTGCAATTTTTGCATCTGGCTTTGAGTAAAATATAATACCTGTCTCACATAATTCTCAGGACTGCTGTTCTCTATTTCAGCTCATAAAATGTAGTAGGTTGGGACTGTCTTGTTTCATTTCATATTTAGTACAGGTAGCCTAGATGTAATTTTCCAAATAGCCACTTCAGTGACATTGCAAAAACTCCACAAGAGTCTAAAATGCAGTAAGAGAAAACGCAGCTTCACTTTTTACATTCCAGTGCTATAACTGATGGAGTATTGTCACACTGTTTTTAACTAATTTTTTCACACATTAAATACTTTGTTCAGATTTGTGCACAACAATTATTAATTCCCTGATTTTTTCTTTTCTAATTTGTGTAGTTAACTCAGAGTATACAAAAACTTACACTGACATGCATACAAGTATAATATATTTATGTGTGCTTTGGGGATGAGGGAGTTTTGCCATCACCTATTTGTTTTTTGTACACCAAGAATTAAAAACACCACCATCATATTCAGAATCATACGGAGGAAACTGCATGCAAATAACTCACAGCATTAAAGTTATTTTTTGAGTTACAGTAAATATATGACTTGCATTCACATAAATAAAGTCACTAACAATTTCAACTCAGACATTAACTTCAGTGGCGTGCAGCAGTTGGTCAAGGAGCCATGAGCAAAAACTGGAAATAGGAAGTTCTGCACAAGCATGCAAAAGGACTTCACTGCGAGGGCAATGAATCCTGTTTCAGATCAATGGAACAGGCTGCCCAAAGAGGCTGTGGAGTCTCCTTCTCTGAGGAGATTCAAGACCCACCATGACATTTTCCTGATCAACCTAGTGTAGGAAATCTGCTTTCAGCAGGGGGATGGATTCCATGGTCTGTTCCAATCCCTATGATTCTGTGATTTACTCATAACAAATAATATAATCATTTATCTGGTGGAATTAAGAAAGGAATCGTGAACATGATTATCAGAAATGCTTAATTATTTAACCTTTTGAAGCTAGAAGAGACACTTTTCTAAAAGCGACACTGACATTCTGAAATCTAGATCTCACTCACAGGAGCTACCTTCAAGGGTGGCATGCTTACCTTCCCTTCGTTATCACCAACCACTAAAAACAAGTCATTATTTTACTGAATAAGACATGACAAAGAGTATTGGAAGAGTATATTCCGTCTTCCTATGGTCTTTTTTTTTATACCTGGGGACATAATTGCATTACTCTGGAAAATTCTCTGCTGTCCTTTCATTCGTCCTCTGACTAAATGATCAAGAACCGTGCCTAGATGCTTTTAGTCAAATGCAGCTCCAGCAGTGCTATCACTATGACACCTCCAATATTTATAACAAGAAAGTAATTTACCACAACACATTTAAAATTAACTGAGGAAATAATGTACATGTTCTTTGTCCCCTAATTGCTTTTCTGCAGGGGCCTTCTAAGGTTTATCATTTTACTCACCTATCCACAGAGCAGAAAGCTCACTTCTGTGTTGTGCATCCATTACATTTGCACAAAGTTGCTCAAAGGTAAGGAGAGTGTCTCCTTTTTCTGTATGATTGCCTGTATTTTCTTCAGTGATAAATAAAATATAGCAGGAAGTGGTGAGAAGAACAAGAAAAAGAGGGCTTAATTTGTTTCTAATTCAGACTTTTATAGACAGATGATAACATAATATTTTAAGAAACCATAAAAATAAAGAATGGAACAAATTGAATGCAATATGCCATTAAAATGACATTGTGTTTATATATATATGCATTTATGTATATTAAAAATAAAGATTAAAATCAAACTTTAGTTTGGAAATATAATTAGTAATATTATATTAAAGCAACCAAGGCAACATTAAATATTTCAATTAAATGCATATTTCATATTTATACAATTCAGAACTCCCATATCAAATGTTGATTGGACGTTGTTTTAATTATTAACAACAATGGTTCCAAGTGAAAAGAGTTTTATGTGTTTAAAGTTTAATGCTTGAAGTTTAGTGCTTAAAATAAATCATGGCTGAACTGGAGGCAATGGAAAAACTGTCATTACCTAGAATTGTAGCAGCCTTTCAGCCATCATATCTGTTCAGTTTCATAAGCCCAAACCACTATTCAGCTGCACAAGGCACCAACTCAACAAGACTGCTTTGTGGGAATATGCCCTTTTCCTTTACAGATGAGCTATTATTCTTAAATAAGCTGTTTTGCTGAATTGATATTGGTGAAAGCAGAATATCTCTTTTTGTAGTTTTATTTTCTTGCAGTGGAAAAAAATCTCTATCTCCTTTCTGCAATCTCATTTTTCTAAGACAAATGTGTGACCACATAAAACTTCAACAGACATGCATTAAGTTAAGGTTGCAGGCATCAGTCTCAGAATCGCAGATGAGATTAATTACAATCTGGTTCCCAAAACTTTCTTTGCCTTTTGTCCCTCAAACCTGCCACCTCATCAACCAAGACCCAGCAAAGAAGTTTTCTTTGGAGCTCAGCAAAACCCTCTGACTTCTGATTCATTGTTTGGCTGCTCTCCTACGTTTCTTAGCTGAAAGCATTTCAATCAGCTTTCCATAACCAGACCTGCATGGGTGAAATGTCATCCTCCAATAAATATAGTAGGTCAGGTTATTTTACAACTGAATCATCCTACTAGTAGTTGGCTGCTGACTTTTCAGCTTGATTCTGTAATGCACTATAGTTACAAGTCAGAAACCTGACCATAATTTATAGCTGATTGAATAAATACGTTAGCACTTTTTCCAAACATAAGAATAAAATAATTTGGCCTTTCTATTAAATCTTGGAACAGAATCAAGGCTTGATTCCATTCTTTATGAGGTTTAATCAGTGTAATATAACTTCATAGACTTAGAATCATGCATTTCATAGAATCATAGAATCATAGAATCTCCTGAGTTGGAAGGCACCCACAAGAATAGAGTCCAGCTCCTGGCCACCCACAGCATCACCTAAAAAATCAGACTATATTTCTAAAAGCACTGTCCAAATGCTTCTTGAACTCTGACAGAGCCAGATTTGATTAGATTAATATTGAGAGAGAAGTTAGTTTTAAGTTACAGACATCAATCTTCTTTCAGTAAAAGTGCTTTACAGAATCAAAGAATCACAGAATGGTTTGGGTTGGAAGGGTCTTTAAAGATCATCTATTTCCAAGTCATTGGCAGGGATACTTTCCAGTTGTTCAATGACTGAAAGTCTCAGTTTGAAGAGCAGTTCAAATTGAGATTTCCTACGTCTCAAAAATGTTGTGGAGGTTAACATGCTTTAGCACAAAATATTCCTTCACTTTATTTAAAGTCTGTGTAGGCCTTCATTTACCTGTTTAATTTGCTGTATCTTGCATGTAACATTATTCACCCCATGCAAAATAACAACTCACACCTTACATTTTCCCTCTTAGGATGCATGTATTTTCACTATATACATCTCGTATTTTTGCTGCTGACATCGCCTGCCTTGGATTTTAAGAGAATTTTTCAGTAACCAAAGGAGAAAAAATATGATTTGGGATCAGAATGACTATAATTGCATTTATCGGGCAGCTATACTCTCATAATTTTTTGAGGAAGGAACTATCTAACTTCAGTATTTGCCTCGGGAGTTTTTCAGCACACCATTGATCTGCATTATTTGCACAGGAACTGTTGATACGGTCATATCTTAGACACTGATTATTTCACAAAGTAGTATACATTGCTCTCCGCTCCCTTCAGCCAAATCCTCCTGACCTGTTTTAGGGTCTCTAGGGTCCATGGGATAAAGGTACAGTTCATCTGTCCCTGCATTGCTCAAAGGATATAAAGATGTGAGAAGAGATAAAAAGATTCCAGCAGCAGAGCATATGGACATTCTGCTCCCATAGCACCAGAACAAAGGTAAAATTGATAAGAGACAGCTGGGATGAGAAAGAGCCTCTCAGTGGGTGAACCACAGAAAACGGCAGTAAGAAATAAAGAAAAAAAAGTAAGTTGGACTGGTTGTGACAGTGGCATATTCCAGGAAACAGTCTCGAAAGGACAAAAATGAAGGTAAAAAGATTTACTGCTGTTAAGTTAACTATCTTCAGGAAGATGCAAGAATATAATGTTATTCCAGAAAAAAATAATAGGAACAGTAGGAGAAAAAAATAAAAATAAAAAGGAAAGGCGAACATTCAAACAACTGTTTGTTTGTTTGTCAGGGAAACTGGGGGATACTATAGAGCTACAAAGGCTTGTGTTAACTTGAACTGAAAGAAACAGGATCATAAGCAAGACTGTAAAGAGAACTGAAAATGCATTTTAACAACACTTCTTGTCTACTGAATGATCCAAAACACTAACAATTTAATTTCTCCAGTAGTTGAAGTATCATCAAACACATTACACAGATGAAATTCCTGGAAAGCAGCTAATCGTGCTTTTCTGTCTGGGACTAGATTATGCAGAGCAGAACCTGGAAAGAAATGCCATGTCCATTTTGGGCACTTGAATGATCCTGTCCCAGCAGCACCAGGACTCTATTCCTATTGCTGGACATCCATGAGCTTCCCAATTTTCTGTTCTTCTACGACAGTCTATAAAGCTTTCATTCATTCCTCCCTGGTTTTTCCTCTGTTAGGCTGGCAGCACTTTCCATTTCAATTAATTAATAATCAATCTTTAATTTGATTAAAAGCTGAAGGTTCAATTAAGTGTATTAAATAATCCTTTATTTTGATCAGTTTTGTTGCCTTCAATGAAGTAATATCCTATAATTAAATCACTGGATACAGAAGGTTGCTGTATAATTAACAGGACCATAGTCCTAAATGACTCAGAATAATGAACAGAAGTGAGGCCCAGATAATTAAAAATGCTCATAACTAAAATTTGTAGCATATTTCCTAACCACATTTAGAGCTGAAGGGTGATCTTACCATCAACACAGTGCAACAGGTTCTCTGCGTGACCTTGGACAAGGCATACAATCTTGCTGAAGCAAACTCCTTTATCTGTAACACAGTAAACCTTCTTAACAAGATCACGAAGTAAGCATTTCATGGCAAGGAGAGACACACACCCTGTGAATGCAGAGTGCCTAGTGAGAAGGGATTCTCTTGGTACTATCAGAAGATAAATAAAAAGAGCTAGGGAACAAAGCCTAGCTGTAGCAAATGGGAAGGAAGGTCCAACTTGCTCAATATCCCCTCAAGGACAGTTTCCACTGGCAGGTAGTTAATGAAAGATTTAAAGGCCAGGAAAGTATTGTATCTCAACATTTGTCTCACCCTAGCAGTGTGTAGCTGATGAAGTTCATGAGATGCTTCATGGTGTTTAATAGCTCATATCAGACCTCTCAGCAGTTTTTGAGCACAGTTCCACATCTGATCACAACATCCTCCTGTAAGGAGTGCTACAATTCAGCAGGGTAAACACGTACTCCCTCTTGTTTTTTTTCTGTCCTTAGCTGTTATTTTTATTTCTTGCTCCTTATATGATATACTATTTACATGTATATGTATATGGACATGTATACATGTATATGTACATGTAATGCTTATTTCTATATTTATATTATGTACATAAAATATAAATATAGAAATATATATATATTATATACATATTTGTTTTTATATGTTTTTAATATCATATCATTCTGAGTTATCTCTTCTCCAACCTGTTTAAGTTTTTCCTGGAAAGAAGCCATTCTAATTCTCTTTTTTATGTAACCACGCTTATCATTTTTTTTCTCCTCTGACCACTGTTGAACAACTGCTGTTTTAAGAGCACCAGCTACAATAAATTCAAGGTCTCTCTCCTGAGAGGCAATAACTAATTTAGGAGCCATCATTCCATATATACAATTAACATCATGTTTCTCCGTGTGCATCTCTTTGCATATATTGACCTTGAATTTCATCTGCCATTTTACTGTCCAGTTATTCAGCATCACAAGATCTTCCTGTAACTCTTTGCAGTCACTCTGAGAGTTTAGTATCTTGAATAATATCTCAGCAGCAGCAAATTTTGTCGCTCTGCTATCTTTTCTAGGTCACCGTGAATATATAGAATAGCTAGGCTTCCTGAACAGCATCATCCATTGTAATGTCTTTCCTTATCTGTTCCTTTTATTTCCTTTCACGTAATCACATAATCATATTTTTCCATCTTTGCATTTCCTACCATATTTGCTTTTGCTAAGCCACAGAGGAATTTATCTTTTATCTTTAGACAGCTTAGTTTGCTAAAATCTTTTTTACTAGGGTTCATGTCAAAAGCTGTTTGGAAATCCAAGTAGATCAACTTGGTAATTATCATCATATATTCCTGACTCCCTCAAAGAACTCTAGGTTATTTGTGATGCATGACTTCCCAACATGAAAGCCAAGGTAATTCTTAGCCATGTGTCAGACTCTTGCATATACACAAGAGGCTGTATTCTTGATTTCTATTTACGCAAGTGTGTTGCTTATTATATTTTTATATTCCTAGTAGGAAAAAAAAAAAAAATCAAAGTAGTATGTATTCATCTGGCATTTTATAGTTCCCTCATGCTGGGAACAATTTAGTTATCTACACTATTGATGGCTGCCATTGTGACTGACTCAAAGCTTCATTTTTAGTCTGTGTTAAAATGCTTGAATTTTATTTGATTTATTTTATTTATTACCATCTAAAACTTTTTCAGTTGGAGAAATATAACTTGACCCTTAGCTTGAGATGGTTCCTCAATTTCTTTTTTCTTTTTTTTTTTTCTTTTTTTCTCAAGATTTCCCAAGTCTCCTTCAAGAAAATGTTAGGGCAAATAATTCATCTGTCTTTTCTGCTACAGACTGACCGCCCCCGAGAATTTCCCTTGTACCCTAAAAGTCTGCTGCCCTACAAGCTCTCTGGTGAGTTCCTTCATTCTGATCAGTTTGAGTGGGAAAAAAATAAATAAGGCATCTTATTCAAAATCTTCCCTTATTCCAGTTTAGCTTTCCATATGGCCTAATTCCTGCTCTTGTCTCACCACCATTACTCTGCTATTTAAACTCGTTTGCTTTTGTTTGGCCTTCTCAAAGCATTTTTGATAGATTATGGCTGGTATCTCTGCCACTGTCTTTTAGCAGTCACAATACCAACTACAAGTATTTTATCATTATGTCTGTAAGTTTTAACCCCCTTTAATAGGTTTTTTCCATAACCATCATTACATAAATTGTAATGCCTCTTCAGTTCTCTGCTGGTGTTCAAAACTGAGAAATTATTGTAAGTGACCTGTGGTTTTCTAAACAAGAAGCTGAAGGCCAGGCAAGATATATTAGAGCATCTAAAATGGTACGTCTGTTTAAGCACCTAAATCACTTATCCTATAATTCATCTCTTGAGCTTAACAAACAGCAAATAACATGGTAATTTGAAAGATACGAGTACCTCAGAAAAATCTGACAATAGCTAGTTCTTCTCTGTAGCTGGCAGTGATAAAACAAGATGCAAGGGATGGAAATTAGACCATGAATATGGTATGGCAGAGTTTCTGAGCTGCGCTCAGAAATATGTAGGTAACCAGTGTTTACAGCCTGCTGTTCCTTCAGTGAACATGCTGACACTGGAAAATTTTAAAGCTGGATAGGAAGTATTCATGCATGATATTGGCTTCAGGTGTGTAGTCCCACTTCTGTCCCCTTTCCAAAGATGGCCCTAACATGAACACATGCATGCCAGAATGAGGAGCTGCTCTGTGGCAGCACTGCCTCAACTTCTCTGACTTCCAGAAAGTTGCTACATATATCACAAAGCCTCTACCCAACCACTGGGGCAAGTCAGGAAAGTTGCTGGCTTCCTGGATAACTTACATCCCTGCAGCTTATGGCCCATTCTTAGCTGCACAAAAACGGGGGCCACAAGCAGAGGATGTCTCCAGGCTGAGCACATCTGCCCTAGGTGTGAAGGAGGAACCTCCACTCACACAAGTTCTTGGGCAAGGCCACATGCAAGGACAAAGCAGGTGATTCCAGATGATCTCTTCAGGCCTTACAGGCTCTGTGCTTGTGGATATTATATATCATAGCTATTACAGAGTAGAATTATTTTTATATTCACTCCCTAACAGTCTGCAGAACAGCCTTCCTAATATTTTGTTGCATAGGTCACTAAGGAGATACCTGCTATCAAGCTGATTACAATTAACGCAATAAAATTACTGACGGGACAAGAAATGGTGGTGCTTATTTTTATGCCATATATAAAAATATCAGCTGCTACAGAATTTTCTGCAGTGCTGGCAAACTAATTCTTACCTTCTGTGGTCTGTGAGCATCAGCACATTTTATTTCTATTCCTGAGGTCATCTTTCCTTCCAAAGGAGTTACTGTTTATTGGCAGCAGTTACTCACAAGGTTTTTCTCACTCCGTTAATGTTGAAGTTTTATTTTCATGTAGCTTTCTAGATGCCTGGGATCAACAGGTCCTTGTTCTACAATGCCCATAGAGCAATATATTCCAGCTAGTCTCAGGCTACAAGTAGCTTTAAAAAAATTCCACAATTCTCATTCAGTGGGTGGTGAGAATAGTTTGTGATGATTGAGCTGAACTCAATAAAACTCCTCCATCCATTCCAGCAGATTCAGCCTGAGAGAAGAATTTCTTGAGGCAAAAAAGAAACAGGGTGGAGAGTTGGGCAGTTTTTGAAAATGAGACTTTGGGCCGCTGACGGAAAAAAAATAATACACAAGTACCAAGTTGAAGTCAAACCTAAATTGTTTGAGATTCAGAAGGTAGAGTTTCAAGTTATAAAAATCCATTTTTATAGACAGTGACAGCCTGGCAGTTTGCTTCTTATGGGCCATGCTAGATTAGAGCATTTTAAAATGAAAACTATATGACACTGAAATATCTCTTATTCTGTCACTGCAACCTAAGTGAATCACTCTGGTTCTTGAAAAGCCAAGGCACTTGCAATCATTGAACTGGTGGAGCACTGAATTGTCCACAGAAGAGACTTTTGACCCTTTTATAGACAAAGTTGGAGACTTTTTTGTCATTCACTAGCAGAAACAGGGTAGAGTAGCTGATTCCCACATGTGCCTAGTACATTCTGAGTACATTCCCTCTTTATATTTCTGTGAAGGAATATTATGACAGCAGGAATCCTTTATTAAACCATTTTTTGTTGTTCTGCCTTTGATCATCAACATTAACAACATAGATAGTTGGCTATTTTACCTTAAGATGTGATTCATGGAAGCAGTGCATAATGAAGCCCACGTGCACAGTATTTCCTAAGCTGTAATTCCTTTGTGCTCACATTCTCAGTCTTTCTTGGTCTCACAGTGCAAAGTGAAATGAAGTTTTGTGATGAGTGCTGACTTCGCTTGTGATATGAAAAATATTTCAATCTTATTTCCATTAGGAGGATCTGCATGAAAATAGCTAGAGATAAATAACAAACTACCGCATGAGTGCTCTATTCCAGGCAGCATTCTGGAGCTGTTACCTTGTAGGATTGGGGGTGTGACTGGTGATAAGTTTGTTCTGTCTGTTAGAGAGACTCTTAGTACTTTGGGAAGGGGGAGATTATTTTGTCTCTTAACAAAAACAAAATTAAAACATCTCTGAAGCATGGTGCTTTGAAGTGTCACACTTTTGTATGGACTTGATAATCAGTAATGAAGAGAGAGTGCAGATTACAAAACAACATAATCAAGTGATAATAATGAATATTTCAACAGGCAGACATTTCAAAGTTTAAATTAAAATTAGTAGTGCTATTGATATTGTAATGTCTTTGGGTAACATACAGGCAAGTAATCACAGGCCTCCCAAACGTACTGCATTACACATGCAATTAATTATAGAAGATGCTGCTGCTAAAACCACCCTGGGACCTCTGAGACTTAAAGCAAGTGCTCAAGCATTCCTCTAAAGAAAGCAGCTCCACTGACACAGCCAGCAGATCGACTATTACACTTAACCAGATGCTGCATTGCTGTGATTCAGTTCTTATCTGTTCTGCTACCAACAATTACTACTCCTTTTTTTTTTTTTTTTTTTTTTTTTTTTAATAAGAGAAATGTTTCTCCTTTTGCCTAAAGTGAAAGATGATATTTTTAAACACAGACTGTGCGACTCAGGGGACAAAAAGTCCCACCTGCAGAGCTGTTCTTTTACAAGATGCCCTCCATGCTGCAGGGGAAGAAAAGTTTAATCAAAGTACACAGCTCACTCTTCTTTCTCCTTGACACTACCTCTACCCAGTGCTCCTGCTCTGATGTCCCTCCAGCATTCTCAGGTTTTTCTGAAGCTAATTTTGTCACTGGGGAGCAGGTGTGAAGGCTCCTTACCATAAGACAAGGAATCACAATGGTGCCTGCAGTTCACAACATAATGGCTTCATTTAGAGCATGGGGTTGTTGTTTAGAAACTGCCTTGAGTGTACCATGGCCTATTGCTACCTGTGGGTCTGGGCATACATTTAAAAAGATCTTCCATGCCTCTTGGTGAAATCAAATCATTATTTAGAGAACTGAAGCTCACACTGAGCTATTCTGAATAAATCCCTCTCTCAGTTCAACACACCTAAGTCCCAAAGCTTACTGTCAGGAAAAGTAAATGTACAGTCTAAGAGCATTCTTGCTTATGGATTTGAGGGCTTGTGCACAGCAGGTTTAAATATGTCTCAAATATAAGACTGGGTGAGAGTGTAGTTCTTATATGACCTTTCCAAACTGTTTTACCACAAGGCAAATGCTCCACTCTTTTCTTGACAGCTACCTTTGTCTGAAAGGACCCCCAGGCATTTTCCAGACTGCTTCCTGAATCAAAAACTGCTAGGCAGTTCCTGAGTTTATTAGTTATTAGTAAGATTTCTGTTACGGACAGGAAGGGGAGGATTAGACCTAAGGCCTTTCCTCTTCTTCCAGACACAGAATATTGGTACTGATTTAAACTGATTAACAGAACTGGTAGTGCTGGAGGGTTGTAGTTTCCTCAAGGACACAAAGAAGACAAATGATATAGGTGTCCCTTTGCAAAATAGAGCATCATCCTACAAGTGTATTCAGTCCATGTTTTCTGAGGAAAGGAACCACAGATAAACAGATTTGCTTTGAAAGGATACAGAGGTGATTTTTTACTAGTCTGTAATTTGTATGTGGATTAATTGCTATTGGTATCCTTACAAAAATGAAATGATTGAGATATCACTAGGAAAATACATAGACTATCTCTGTTCCCTACTGTGTTGCTGTTTTAATACTAAGCAAGAGTTAAGGGTCACTCTCAACATTACATTAATCTGCATAAAATGCTGAAAACTTCCTGTTCTCCTTTTAACTCTTTTTTTTTTTTTAAAAAAAGGCTGACTTGCCTCTTTCAGATTACATTAGAATGATTGCTGGAACAAAATCCACTGATTTCAGCATAGCCATTAGTCTTTTTATTATCAGTTCTCCCAGTTGGAGCATGTTAATACCTAACACAGATGTGTCAGTGATCCCCAGGTTCATTAAGCTCATGTGCACTCTGTCAGAGTACCTCTGAGTGGTTCCAAAGGCATCATGAAAGTTTTTATGAATGATTTCCAAGATGCCTACAGTACTCCAAATCTATCTGTGTTGTATTTTCATACTTACATGGAGCTCTTCCTACATTAGTTAAATATGTCAGATTTTATGATGCATTCTTTCTGTATTTAAAATGAAGGTACTGACATTACCTGCAGTAAATATCAAAAAAGCATTGCAAGATATTTAGATTTGCTATTCAGTCCGGAATTCAAGCTCTTTGCTTTTGCAAGTAATGGGAGAAGAATCCAAAGAAGCGATGCAGTCAGAAGTATGACCCTCCAAAAAAATACTGTTTCTCTTTGTCAGCTTGAGAAATACAGAACATGAAACAGTGAGAAGCATATAACATACCAAGACTTTTTTAATCTCTGCAGGTATTTGGGGTAGGATGCTGCAGTTATGCTTTATATCAGAGCTGGGTGTTCAGCCCAAGTCAGGCTCTACTTTCTTTCAAAAAATACATTGTACCTCTGAGCAGCAATGAGAATTCTCCAGGCCTTTTAACTCTGAATCATCTGTCCATTTCCCCCTCCCCTCAGCTCTGAGAATACACAAATTAGCATTATCCACAAAGATATATGTCCAACTCAGGCAGTTCACACTCAAGTGCTTGTAAATTATGAATTGCTTAAGGAAGCATCACAGAGGGAAATGTCAGAGCATTACCGCAACTGAAATTCTATCTGCACCAGAGAACACTCTACGTAAGTGCATGCTGAAGGCCATAGTCATACAGACAAATAGTTATGCTGCTTGGACCATGGGACAGATTTTTCAGAAATAGATGTCTAAGTTTAAGCTCCTAAAAGCATATTTATTTTCCTAAATTAGAAAATTTATTTTTTAGAAAAGCTTTTTATGTCTCAAGAACTCCTACTGCTATCAGTAACTGTATTCTTGAAAATCAGGTGTCTTGTTCAGGTTTGTGTTTAATACTCCTCCTTTACCCTCATGTTTTAGTCCTATAGTTGACTTATTACAGATGCAGAAACCTCAGTCTTAGCAGCTATTTTCAGTTTCAGAGACTATAGTTGTTATACATGTTCAGACTTTTGCAGTTCAGCTTTACTATTCCATTTTCAGAAGACAAAGATGATTTCCAGTTCAGGATTCTGAAGACCTCATAGGAATACAGTTTTTTGGCCTTTTTTTAATGGTCAAAGTATCAACTGTAATTATATCTCTTCATTTTTCTGTCACCAATACAACTACAGCAGCTACGAAATTCCCTTCCCATTTAGGACAACAGTAGTGTGGCTAACACTATTCATATGAATTGGATTGATGCTTACAGTATGTCACTACGTCAGATTTGGTCATCCACTACAGATCTAGTCAAGACATTAGGACTGCTGGGCTGCAATACATTAACTAAATTCCATGTTTTTGTGGGTATATGCATGATCATTAATATCATGCTGCTGTTGAGATCGATATTTTTAAAAGAAGAAATTAATAAGAAACTTAGTGAGTACATATCAGTACTAGAATTGCAAATTAACAGTAAATTAAAGGTAATTTTTACTGTCTTCTGTGCCTCATAAGCTGAAGAAAACAAACTTGATGCTAACTTAAAGTCCAAATTCAAGGGAATACCACAATTCATGCAATAATTTTATCATCAAACAAATTCTGATGCAACTAAGAACAAAGATAAGAGTACAGTCAGGCAAGATAAGAAGCTTAAGTAAACAAACTATAACCTAATTCTCAAATGAGCTCAGTTTTTCAATAAAGACATTTCTACAGGCTTCAGTATTGGAGGATGTATGGGAAATAGTATCTCTTCACACTGTGTGCCTTAAAATGCAACACAGATGCAGCAATACTCACTCAATCTTAATTTCTAAAATGCTTGGGAGCCACTTTAGTGGAGATTTGATATGGGCTAGTTGCAAGGCATGATTTAAGTGAGATTATCTATGCTGCAGAAGTGTACCAGCTTCAGTTTGAGAGAATTGAAGTAATTAAAATAAAAGCAGGAAAAGATGAAGGAGAAAATAAGCTAAGCTGCTGCAGAGAGCTCATCATAAAAACTTTTCCATAGCTAATTGTCCTTCATCATGTGTGCTTTACAATAGCTCTGCTTGAAGGAGAATTTATCACACTTATTTAATACTACACCTTGGCACTGAGTGCACTATCACCAGAGTGAGCACAGGATAAGCTGAGGGATTCAATTAAATAGAAGTCTGCATTATTAATGGTTTAAGATGTTCATTTAGAAAATCTGATGAACTGCTCTCCTAAAAGTTGCAAGGTATTTCCCCTACTGAAACAGAAAATTATCTTTTTTTCCATAATTTTCATGAAAGGACAAATACTTAACATTTACTGTTGAAAACAAACTAGGTAGAGGGGCATCAGGGAACAGGAGTTTTACATTTTCTTTTCCTCTTGATGCTGCAAGAATAATCTCTTGGGAATACAACATAAAAGAACAGAGATTTACACTGGGGAAAGAAAGAAAAACAAAATTACATCAAATATCAGTTAATCAACAGAAAAAAAAAGTGTATTTTTAAACATGTAGATCATAAAAAATGTAAGACATTTTATGCCTGTGCATTTCAGCTGCCAGAATGTACAGATGAAACCAAATAAGTATGACTTACTTCAAACAGCAAAAGAGAGTGAAAGCATTTGGAAGCAATCCACACAGGCTTCAATTCTGAAGGAGTAGCTACAGTCTCAAAATGCCTCATTGTACAGAGAACAACCAGATGCAAGCATCTCCTGCTCTGACTTAGCATCCTATCTTCGGATATAGGAGACTGTCGCCACCACTTCTGGAAGGATGCTTAAGATGCTTCAGAGTTCATCTACCAGAGGGTAGAAAGGCATTACAGAGGGACTTGGATAGACTGGATTGATGAGCAAGGTAAAGTGTATGAGTTTCAATAGGTAAACAGTATGAGTTTCAAGCATTAGGTCCTGCATTATAGTCACAGAAACCCCAGGCCACCCTACAGGGTTGGGGAGGAGTATCTGGAAAGCTGTCTATTTTGCATTTCTATATTGCATTTCTTCCTATTTTGCCTACATTGTATTTCTAAGATAAAAGAAAGTCTGTTAACTAACTGTAAGCCCAGACAACACCTTGAGAGCTCATGTTTCAGCCACTCCTGGAAGAGTCCAGAATGTCTAAGAAATCATCAATTGTGGGATTGGATCTAGTGTCACTTTGTCCTGAAACTGTAGTCAAAGAAAAGACAGGCAGGCACCATCTCTTCCCTTTTTGCTTTGATACTATAGACAGGGTCCAGAGCTTCCCATCCTGCTCTATTTTCACTGCTGTTTCTTCCCTTCTGTGCCATATGAAGCACCCGCATCGGCAGGCCTGGCACTGGATCCAGGACTGGAGATCTGTGTGCCTCCTTTTGTTTCTCTTTCAGTCTCTTTCTTCTTCCTTTCCTCCTCTTAAACTTAAGTAATTTAAGGGTACCTGAATTTCCTATAAAAACTTCACAGCTTAGGTAGATATAACTGGGAGGGCCAAAACATGCAGGATAACTGTTTTACAGAAATATCCTGTTAAAGTTAATGTTTTTTCCTCTTCTGTATGGACTTGAGTGTCATTTCATGTTAATCTGGTCACCGGTCCCTGCCTTCATGGGTGAGATGCAACACCATACACATTTCACAGCCATAGACTGACAGTTCAGTTGACAGTTCATACCAACACTGCATTCAACACTGCCTCCCTAAACCAGTCTTGCAAAGTTTTCATGGACAGGCTTGATACCACTGAAGCATCTTTTTTTCCATCATTGCAGGGTCACTGGTGCCAAGAAAGTTGGATGTCCTTCATTTTTATGATGGCAGGTCTGTCACAAAGTATCAAAATTTGTATATGTTTCTTGTTTGAGTGTTATGATTATTGCCAACAAAAGACATCTATTAAGACAACATGTAGAAGTTTGTAGTTTGTCATCATGGTACCACATAGCTCATAAAAGAGATTAAAAAATGTGGCCATTAGAATAACAAAATCATTGTTATGGATAAGCTTAGGTTAGGCCACAGTTTAGAAGTTAAGCTAAAGTTTCAAGTTATGGGAAGCTGACAGCTTCAAATGCTCCAGCTTCTATTCTATATTCATTTCTGTTAATACAATAGGAACACGAAGCTGTTTTATATGCGTTTGATTGCTAGTCCTTTGCAGACCTTACTGCATTTAGTAAAGACAGTGTGAAAGACTCCCAAATATCCTGGTGTGGATTGTCATGTTGACAAAACTACATGTCCACAAGTGCCTTCTGTCCAGATCACTGCTTCAGATCTTAGCTGATGCTTCCATGAGAGAACATTAGGTCATTCACTCTGTAGCATATATTTCACAGTTACTACATCTTCTTTATCCAGATAGTGCATAGTTTCTTTTTTCTTTTTCCTTTTCTTCTTTTTTTTCCTCTTTCTTTCTCCTTTTTCTTTTCCCTTTTCTTTTCCTTCTTCCTTCTCTTTTTCTTTTTTTTTTCCTTTATTCTTTTCTTTTTCTTTCTCCTTTTCTTCTTTTTCCTTTTTCCCTTTAACAAGCTACTATGTGAAAAAGTCCAGATGTCTTTGCTGCAAACTGCTTCCATAAAAATCAGAGAACACTTCAGAAAGATAATTTCCTAAAGAGAAAAGCTACGTATATGAGGAAAAAACTCAAGCTATTGAAGCAAAGACTAGCTGACAGTCCAATTCCTTTATTTTCAACAGAGCTCAATTTCTGAAAGCTACTCAATAACAATAGCAGAAATAAAGAGAAAAAGATAGTCCAGAAACTACAGTGCACTGTTCATTTTCTAATCTAGTAGAGACAATTCTAAATGCCAGTAAAGTTGGACCATCACATTCATAAGCCTGAGATATTGTCAAAGCTGAGTAATTAAGGGTCTAGAAATGGCAAGGTGAGTGCACAGGCAAAATGGGACACATAGAGCTTGACTCTTCATGCTTCACCAGCTTGAATCCAGTGTGATTGGGACTGCTATCTTGCATTGATTTATTCCTGATTTATGGTACAGTAAATGGAAGCTGAATCAACCTGGAATTGGGGCTCATCACTGAAAAAGTTACTAATCTTGGACTCTGCACCATTCACACTGACAAAAGATGCAGGCCTTAGACTAAAGAAAGATGCTGACAGGTGAAATATATGGTGGAGCTGCAGGAGAGGGAAGAGGCAGAAATTACTCTTAGTTTAATCACTATTACATTAATGTCCAGATGTCCCAGATGAACTGCTAGGGCATTCATTGAATTATACCATCCATAATTTCTGCTTTATGAGAGCTAGCACTTTTTGGAGGAAGAGAAGGAGACCTAAGAAGCTGAACCTTCAAATTCTATATTTGGAGACACCTGGCTTGCTTCTGAATCAGCTCACCTTCATAATGTCTCAATTTAATGCCTCATATAATGTTTATGTACTGTAATCAGGCAGCAAACTGACTAAGCACTGAATCTGTCAGCCTGAAACATACAGACACTTTGGTGCCTGCAACTTATCATACCATTTTTTCTTTCTTTTGTGATGTTTGGTGGAGGTCTAACTGTTCACATCCTGGTCTTTCTGGAAGCAAATACCAAATGTACCTCAAAGTCAGTAGTTCTGTTGGAATTGTCAGTAGCTGCATTTGCAGCAGAAATGCTGATGTATTCAATGTCCATCTATTGTTGTTCTATCCATGGTCTCCATGGACACTGGCTTGCTAAGATGAAATTCATGATGGAGCTCTTTTCCAGGGCATTCAGTATCTGCTTGTTACCTTATGTTCCCTGCTGTTTCCACCATCAGAGGGAGAATGCTGCCACCCTGCTAAGTGTCAGGGAGGGACCTTTTTGAAAAGTAATGTTGTCTAAAGGAAATATGGCTCTGCAGTGATGCTGGTGAATATACTGATCATCTGTGCCACTGGTACTGACAAATCTGATTCAGAAAATGAATACTTCATAGCATGAAATAACCCAGGGACCTTTTTAAATTTCAGGCAGCCTTAGACATATTGAATGGATTGACTTGCTCTCGCTAAGCACAGAGAGAATGGCAATGCAACTGCTGTGCTAGTAGCAAGGCTCACAGTATCCATGGGGATTGTTTAACAGCTGTAGTCAAGGGAATAGTGTAAGAATTCACATCTGAGATTTTTCCCTATTCTTAGTGTAACTCCTACCCAGTCAAACTCAAACTGAAAATAACATGACAAACCTAATCATTGCAAATCTGTCCCAGATGTAGAGATGTTTCCTCCTTCAGTAAGTTAGAAAGTATCTAGGATGATTAAAAGTTTGCCCTGCAGAGTAAATCCAAAACATGACTTAGATCATTTCCTTAAAAAGAAAAAAATCCAGTAACATATAGAACAGTAATTTAGCACTTTTATTCTTCTACATTGAAGGCCTTATTATTGTATATTACATAGTCTGATATTGCACATCTGAAGTTATTGTGAGTCAGTGGCAGTGAAAGAACACTGAAGATTTGGCTGCAGGAGAGCAGCTGTGGTCAATGACAGGAAGAAGCGTGTACAACTTACTGACAAAAATTATTACTTTAAAAATTTAAATCTGATTTATTTTTTCTTACTAGCAAGGTTGAATAACTGGAAAAATAACCTAGTGCAAAGAGGAAGAAAATCTTAAGGAATGTCACATATTTACACCAGTAACACACATTTCATAAATGCATTTTGGTGTTGTGTTTCTATACTAGATCAAAATAGCTCCCCTGAGTTGAGAACCTTGTTTTCTTCTATTACCTTATATGATAAACTAGAAACCACCTTGTTAGGAATATGCAATCTGGAAGACTCACTCAGCTTAAAAGAAATGCGTGAATTTACCACATATCAGTATCCCCACAAACAGGAAGACTGAGACACTGTGAAACCTACAGAACAGTTTTCATGGCCCAGCTTTATTGCTCTGCCCAGCAGATGAACTATTACGTCTCTCACACTGTGACAAATACATGCTTGTATGTGCTAATAATAATTAAATAAGACGTCATAATAAATGGCACACTGAAAAACCAAAGTTCCACATTTAAACAAGATTTTTAACGACCTGTCAACCTAAGAGTTTTCAAAGTGAAGACTTGATACATCTAAGCGACTGCTGCATCTTAAGTATGGTATTTGATATTTAAACACCTAAACATATTGTATTTATACAATGTTCAGGACATTTCACCATGACACAGAAATGCCCAAAAAAGCTCACAAAAAAATAATTAAACATGGAAATGTTGTTTGGTTTTGTTTGTGTTTTTTGTTTTTCTTTCTTTCTTTCTTTCTTTCTTTCTTTCTTTCTTTCTTTCTTTCTTTCTTTCTTTCTTTCTTTCTTTCTTTCTTTCTTTCTTTCTTTCTTTCTTCCTTTCTTTCTTTCTTTCTTCCTTCCTTTCTTCCTTCCTTCCTTCCTTCCTTCCTTCCTTCCTTCCTTCCTTCCTTCCTTCCTTCCTTCCTTCCTTCCTTCCTTCCTTCCTTCCTTCCTTCCTTCCTTCCTTCCTTCCTTCCTTCCTTCCTTCCTTCCTTTTTTTAGCAGAGGTTTGTTGTTGTGGTATTGTTTTGTGGTTGTTTTTTAAGAGATAGGCTACTGGTTAGGCTGCGGTTGGACTTGATGATCTTCAAGGTCTTTTCCAACCTGAGTAATTCTATGATTCTATGATTCTATGATTCCTTCCTTCCTTCCTTTCTTTCTTTCTTTCTTTCTTTCTTTCTTTCTTTCTTTCTTTCTTTCTTTCTTTCTTTCTTTCTTTCTTTCTTTCTTTCTTTCTTTCTTTCTTTCTTTCTTTCTTTCTTTCTTTCTTTCTTTCTTTCTTTCTTTTTAAGAACCAAAACTGTTGTGGAAGAATGAAAGAGATTTAAAAAATGAAAGAAATACCCTATAACATTTTTTAATAGTCTAAGTAGCTAAGATAGCAAAGTACAATTGCCCAGGCTAAGACAACATAAATTCTGTATCTAAATGTAAGAACTACTTAGGTATTTTTGACCTTTGAATCTAGTACCAACGTCTATACATACTCAAGTAAGCTGTAACTTCCCAACACATCCAATAGCAAGAACAGTGAAACCAAGAGATGAGAGTAAACACTGGTTTGGTGACTTTCTCTATGCAAGCAGATAATTCCTTAGTCCAGAATTCCCAGTAAATTAGGTGGAAATACCAATGTAATTAACTGTCCACAAACAGGAATACTCTTGTCAATGAGGTTGCATTAGGTAATTGCACCATTTATTTATCAGTGCCTCCAGTTAGTGCAACATTTACAAGAACGACTGCAGAAGGGGAGATACTATTCTCATCTCAAAAAATATACATCAGTGTATTTCACACAATGGAAGGAGATCCACAAACAGCTACATTTTTATTCAGTTATTTCCTCTGATGGTTTGATTTTGTCTCCACATCAAGCTTTGTGATAGGCAATTGCTGAAGGCAAAGAATGGAACCAAAGACATTAAGAAAAAGCAATCTGAACCGCTCCATTACAAACACTTTCAAGAGTTTGTTTCTTATTAAAAGATTCTGATTTATTTAGGTAGTTGTTTCCATAAGATATACAGTGATAAAACAGGTTTTCTGTACAGAAAAAAAAAAGAATGTTTTGCAAAGATTACAGAACTATAAAGGAAAGCTGGATCTCTAAGGCATGACTGCACTTGAGTTCTCTTAGATACCTATAAGAAATATTTTCTTGTACTCATCTGTTACCAGGTACTATTTGCCTAGGGTCTTACAAGTACTGAAATATTTAAGCCTAGAAGGCTTTGTTCACCACATACAAGAATTAAATGTATATATATAGCAGGGCTCTAAATGAAGTATAACTGCAAAAATTGCTCTTGTCACCTCTGACAAACAGTGATGGGTACTGTGCACTGTGCACATGTTTCTGTAAACCATTGCTGCAGAAAGACCCCAATGGGACCTGCATTTGGAGTACCGAGTGAGGAGTGCAAGTGCTAAGTTCTGCTTCTCTACCACATCAGCTGAGGAGTTAGGAAACAGTAGGAACAGCATAAGTAGACTGGTTGCCAGCATCCTAGACCCTCTGTGATTTAGATATCATTCAGCTTGCCTGCTTGATGCACTCATGCCCTGTCTGGACTATACACTGAAAAATTAAAAAAGGAATTCATCAGTGTCAGTAGTCTTATTCATTGCTGATTAATATCTTTCTTAACATTTAACATACAGGAAATTCAAGGGACAAGATGGCATGCAGTGCTCCCATGCATTGAAATATGAAATAGAACCAGGGCATTTCTGTGATCGTTTCAGTGTAATTGCTGAAGAATTGTCTCATTAGTCTCCAGCAATTTGTGAGGAGTAAAAAAAAGAGCCATATGAAGTGAACTGAAAATAACATCATCAAATAATCTACAAAGGAAAACAGAAGCAAAATGGTGTGACCACAAGGCCAGCACTGAGCAATAAACACCTAATGTGTGTGGTTGCCATATGATTACTCAGATTTAAATATTTATTCATTTTAGGGATAAGTCAGTCCAGTGAAATTACAACTCCTCTGCAGCCTTATTTAACAGATTCTTTATTACTATGACTATGTAAGGCCAAGAGGATGAATCAAGTCAGTTTTGCGGTTTAAACTAGAAGGTGGCTCAGCACCACATAGTCTGTGTGAGAGGAGTGAGCAAACAACTGTGCGGTGCTGAACCACCTGCCAGGTTAAACCACAACAGTCAATTTGGTGTTGAAAGTGGGGCTCAGAGGGCTGAGGCAACAGAAGACCTGAATGGACTGCATTAACACAGAGTGTTGTGGTAGTTTGATAATTGCTGGTCACAGTGTTGAGGTTGATTTTTGCTGTATTTATGAAGCTCTTTGAGAATCTTAACTACAGTTTGTAGCACCTAGCTTGCTGTTTGTTTGTCAACTCTAGGGGTTGGATTAAGGTTTTTATTTTGCTATGCTGTGTGGCATTGGTTTATATTATGATAAAACTGACCGCTTAGAAACTAATGTTTTGTGTGCATTTGGCATTGTAGTCATCTTTGGGTTTTGGAAGCCATATTGTTGATATTATTAGTAATTACACCCTTCGCTTAACTATTAGTTAAGAATATCACCCGGAGATCTGCCCTAAGGTGGGATTGTTCTGAGTGGCAGGGAGTATAGAATAGTATGGGCAGATGCCTAGAGTGGTGGGCACCCCCAGTAGTTTGGAACTTCACCTTGGAACAACTGCAGAATCCTGAAAACCTAGTAGAATATTTGCAAAAGTTCTGCTGCCACTCTGGTAATCCTAAAGAGGCACAAATCACTGCGGTGTGCTGGGGTCTGGCCTATGCCTGTCAAGCTCTGTTCAACACTATTCAGTATTCTCAACAGGAAGAGAATACTTCTGGATCTGATGACAATGTAATGGACCCTCCAGCTCCTGCAACAAGCCCTGTGACTGCTCCAAACTCTGTGACAAGTCCTGTGGTTCCTCCAGCTCCCGCTACATATCCTGTATCTGTTCCAGGCATGTGACAAGCCCTATGGTTGCTCCAACTCCTGTGATGGACCCTGCAGCTGCACTAACCCCTGTGATAGGTCCTGCAGTCAATCAGACTTTTTTGACAGACCCTGAAGTTACTCTAACACTTCTGATGAGTCCTATAGGTGTTACAGATCTCACAGACAGTCCTGTGATCTCTCCAATCCCCGTGATAAGAACGACATTGAGCATCAAATCAACCCTTGTGATTTAACCCAGTGGGTGACTCAGCACTACACAGTCATTCACTCACTCCCCATCCCACTGAGGATAAATAAAACTATTTACTAAGACAGAGAAAAGGAAAAGGAAAATAGTTATGACTGTATATCATATATATAAACATAAAGAACCAGTGATGCACAAGAAATTGCCCACCCCCCAATCCAGCAAGCCCTTCAGGAAGTGGAAGAGAGTAAGATGACCTCTCATACCCTTCAAAGCTCTTTCTTCATGGTACCATATGGTATGGAATATTCCATTGGCCAATTATAAATCAGCTGTCCTAATTCCATCCCAGCCTTAGCTGAAACTAAAACAGTCACTATGCAGTTTCTAGTCAGCTGAAATTCAGTGTGGACAGAGTCTTTCCTTGTGTCTTCTTTGATTTCATGGATCAGAAAGCTGAGTCCTATAAGACCTTTGGGAGGGAACTGCTAGTGCTGGTGTGATGCTACTCCCCTGCACACAGGACACTGGCAGGGGGCTGTAAAAGCAAATCACTGAGGTTATGCCTTCTGCAATGTATTCAACAGTAAAAAGTGAAACAGTTCTTTGGAAACTAGCTCTTCATCTGTTCTCTTAATAGTCCCTGAAATCTGTCATGGCCCTGAGTGCAGATCACATGTAGGGTTACATTTGTCTGTCCTCATAGGGAACTTTAAAGTATCTTCCCTCTTGAAGCTCCAGGTCATGTAAACACTGCAGTGTAGTGTTTTACTCCAGCAACAGTAATGCCTGCATCAGGTTGTTGGATGGGAGAAGGGCAAGTGAAATGATGGAGAGGATTTGAGATAGGAATGGAGTGTAACATACTGCTGTGTGTTTGAGACCAAATTGTTTGCTGAGGCCTGAAACAGCAGAGTGATCTTCATGTGCATCTTTGGTACTTACTTCCAGGCTAAAAGAGCTCTTTGTTCCTAAAATGCCACCCTTGATCAAGGTAAACTTCATGTCTGTTTTGCAAGGGTCACCATAATATTCAACAGCACTTAAAACCCAATGGCTTTCTGAAATTCTATGCAGTGCTGCTTGTAATAATACAGCCAGGCACTGCTGGTCATGCTTCACCATGCAAAACTTCTGTGCCTCTTTTTGTCAGTATGGGTATGTCATAGCTAAACAGAGTGACAGCCTAAAACATCTGAGAGCCAAACAACCTTTTTTGTTTAAGTTTCACAGAATCACCGAATCACCAAGAATAGAAAAGACTTTCAAGACCATCCAGTCCAACCATGCGCCTACCAGCAGTATTTCCTTTCTAAACCATCTCACTTAGTACAACATCGAAACACTTCTTGAACACCAGTTCAGTGACAATGACTCAGCCACTTGGAGTCACAAGTGTTGTGAACCTTCAGCCTTTTGACAGTGGAAAATACTGATGCTAATAGAAACTGCATTTCTCTGAACAGCTCAGGCTCCGAATGCTGTAGAATTGGAAGCTCTGGTGAAAAGAGCTCCAAATCTCAGCACTATACTGCACTCCAAATTCTTTTTTCCCCCCTCCAGGCACTCCAAACACAGTCACATGTTATGAGGTGTTTCTTTCCAGCTCTTATACTAAGGAAGAATCACAGTTAACTCTCTCAGTGAAGAACATTAATCATTTTCACTGGCTGTATTTATTACTTCCTTTTTGCCATTTTGTGAATGTGCAATATTTGGCTGTGTTTGTCAATAGCAAGCAGAATTTGAAAGCAGCCCAACCCTGGGCACTTTGTTTTACCCCAGTGTGACATTAGTTTTCTAAACAGTGACAGCAACAACATATCACATTTAAAAAGTCATCATATTCTTTCTGCAAGTACTACATTTGCAGAGAAAAGATAAAGAAAAAGAAGGGCTCTCTTTGCATTCAACTGAACTGCATTTCTAATAAATGAAATGCAGCAGCCTAAAGCAGGCACCCAAGTAAATCACTTAACCAGTTCTTATGGATGAGCAGTGTTAAATGCACTTTCCTAGTAATTCAAGCTAGAGCTGTTAAGGAAGAATGCTCCAGTACCTCTCATCACTGGAAAAGAATGAATGCTACAAATAGCGTTCTCAACATACAGGAAAAACAACACTGAAGGAAAAGTACTAAGGAGGCTGTACATAACTGGGGAAATCATAAAGAAAGCTCTAAACAAAGTGTGGGGATTAAAGCAAAAACTCTACTACATAAACAAGTAAAATAGATAAAAACCAAGGAGAAAAAAAAAAAAAATGGAGAGGAATAACAGACAAGAAAACCTAATACGCTTTTGAGAAACAGCATCTCAGGGCAGTGTTGAATAGCTAACAAGGATGGCTGTGTAGCAATGAGGACACAACCCCATGTTTTGTATCCAAAGCTTTCAACTCCACAAGATGATGTTAGTCTTGGGCTATGTTTTAGAAGCTTATGCTTTAGGGGAGCAGGGTTTTGTTATACCTAGGAATTTGTAACCTAACTCCCTAAGATTTCTCATACTGAATTCAGGGGAACTGCAGGTGCTTGAAAGCAGGTCACTTGTACTGAAGTGCCTGCATATGCATTTAGTTACTATTCCACTAACACTCCAATTTGCTTAGCTTTTAAATGGTCTCAGACTCCAGCATCCTTTGAACTGATGCCAGAATGTGCATAAAGTATAGCAGAATCAATAAGGTGATAACACCATACGTACTGTTTTGTGTAAGGGCCAGAAGATCTTCTGAGGTCCCTTCCAACCCCTATGATTCTGTGAAGTTTTCAGCTCTCTTTGGTTTGATCTGAGCAGATTTCTAAAAAGTAAGTCACTCAATTTAATTCTTCAGAAGAGTTAATTTATTCCACTTTCAAACCAATTCAGTAATCAAGCTTTTGCCCACAAGTTATCTCTTCCAGTTCTCATAGAGCCCAAAATATACTAGGATGTCCCATACGTAGACCAGCATATGTGTGGACTCGTACTCAAACACCTTCCATAAGTAACTATATTTAGGTGCACTTGAAGCATCATTCAGATGAGCTGCTGAAAGTCACAGATCAGTGGCAATACTGAAGCTTGCTTGGAGTTCAGATGTCCCAGAAGTACCTCCTCCATGCATCATTACATCCAAGATCCATTTCTCTCTATTTCTTAGCTGGCTGTAATTGTATGTTGTCCTTAAAATGCACTATCAGCTTACAGAAGTGGTAATTAAATAAACTTCCATAAGGTTGGGATGTAATTTTGGCAATTTCAAACACTTAAAGCTCCAAAGAGATAAATACATATTTTTTTAATAATCATGATGGTGGAAAAACAATATTTCTTTCTTTGTTTGATTGTTCTTTCATTCTATTTGTTCGTTAAGTGTCTGCGGTTTTGTGCTCAGTCACATAGGCCACTAATTCTTTTTTTCTTTTTATTATAATTGTTATTATTACGGTAGATTTTGTTTTGGTAAAAGGCGAGGTTTTGCTCAAAACCAAAAGAATCTTGTGACTAGAACTTTACAAAACCTCCATGGTAATGAGATCTGTTGGGTGATTTGGAAAGCTCACAAAAAGAGGTGAAAATGAGATTAAAACAAATCTTCTTGAATGCCTTTTTCTTTACTTTTCTTTAAAAATCTAAGAAATTGAGGGAATCCAGACCTTGTCATAAAAGATTTTTTTGAGGCACAAAGGTACCTGAAGTCACTACTCTCCTGAGTAACTGATTTATACAGGGACATGTATATCTGAAAACAAATCCACTGTTTTCATTTGATCATTCCTGCAGTAGAAAAGTAAAATTCAACGTGTGAAAAATGGACAAAATGTTACATTTAGTAGGCAACATGGTGCTTCTCAGTTGAGGCCATGAAATACAGAGGATCTCTACAGAGTGTGGGCATATACAATGGCAATATAAATTCATATTTCTTATTACTGGAAAAAACTCATCATTGCTAGACAGCTCAAGAGGGTTAATGAGGGAAATATGACAGAAAAGGGACTAGGTGACAAAGAGCATCATGTCAAGACAATAATTCAGAAGTATTCCTGTTACTCAGAATAAACAGTTCCTGGAATAAGAAATATTATTTATTCCAGACATATTGCCCTCTAGGCTCAAAATGTCTTCTGATGTCACTGCCTTGCACATAAGGAGATCCACTGCATCATCAACTAAATATCAAATAACAATGGTGACCTATATTTACAAAATGTATACTGGCATATTCTAACATGCAGAGAACACAGCTTAATATTTTGCTCAAATCTATGCCCTGCAAGCAGAGGTATTTTCCCCTGTGAAGAAAGGCTAAATGAACTGGGTCTGTTCAGCCTTGAGAAAAGAAGACTGAGAGGGGACCTGATACAGGTCTATAAATATCTGAAGTGTGGGGGGCAAAGTGGCGAGGCCAGACTCTTTTCAGCAGTGTGTGGAGACAGGACAAGGGGAAACAGCCAGAAACTGGAGCATAGGAAGTTCTGCACTAATGTACACAATAACTTCTTTATGGTGAGGGTGATGGCACACTGGAACAGGCTGCCCAGGGGGTTTGTGGAGTCTCCTTCTCTGGAGACATTCAAGACCTGCCTGGATGCATACCCATGTGATCTGGTATAGGGAACCTACTTTGGCAGGGGGGTTGGACTTGATGATCTCTGGAGGTCCGTTCCAACCCCTACGATTCTGTGATTCTGTGGTTCTGTGATTCATCCCAGCATTTCCAAGATAATCACTGTTCTCTTGGAACATGTTACCTCCTTCTTTTCTTTTTGCATTTATTGAAATCTATAACACAACAGTTGAGTAAAGTGGGAGTCAGGGCAGTGGCTTAGGTGAACAAGGAGCAGCTTTCCAGCTGCCAGTTAATATTCATCCCACACACAAGTGAAAATCAACATTTGTAGAAAGGAGAAAAAGCAATAGTTAAATCCCAGCTTGAAGGGAGATGCTGGAGGACACAGCTGCATACTGATAGCTCCCAGGTGGACCTGGCAAATATTGGTTTTCTTCATTAGACAGCCAGGAGGATTTATCCAGACCTTTATCCAACATGGGCACAACAGACTCACAAAACACAAACATTTATCTTTCTACTAGCAATCATTATCCCCATGCTATCACCTCACCCCGAGCCCCCTACCTGGGCCCAGGAACATACTGCACTGTGGTGCCAGCACCACTATTCATTCACAGGGTGCAAAATCCCACATCAAACCACATTCTGTTCACTATAGCATGTGATTTCATCCACAATTTTCTCAAATCTAGAGAAGAAATGAATGTAAGTTAGTTTGTTAACATGTAGGTAGAAAAATAGGTAGAGGACAAGGTGGCAGCATACATAGTACATACTCTATGATGGCTTAAATCTCCCTTTATCAATTTTTGAACCAAGAACACATAGTGTTGAAGGTGCCTGTGAAATCCATTCTGTGTGGAGTCAATAGGATGATACCTCCAAGAGGCCAGGCCAAGCTGTGCCCGCACCCACCTTTGTGAGTGCAAGTTGAGAAAGCACTTCAGAAAGGTTGAGTTTGCACAAAAGGTAAAACAGTGGTCTCAGTCAGAGTGTTTCTTACAGTGTAAATTAAGTCCATGCATTAAACAAAAAGTGACCTTATGCACCTGCTGTGCATAGGAAGCCATGTCTCAGTAACTCAGAGCCTGCCACATCCTGCAGGACAAAAACAGACCTATCATTTTCAAATCCCTGACCAACAAAGTGATACTCCTGTATCATAGAATCATAGAATCATAGAATCCTTAGATTTGGAGAAGACCTTTAAATGTCATATAGTCCAACTCCCCTGCAATAAACAGGAACATGCACAGCTAGATCGGGGACCTGATCCAGCCTTGCCTTTAAAGCCTCCAGGGATGGGGCATCAACCACATCTCTGGGCAACCTCTGCCAGTGCCTCACCATCCCCACTGTCAAAGATTTTTTCCTTATATCCCACCAAAATCTACCCCCTTGAAGCTTGAATCCATTTCCCTTTGTTCTATCACTACAGACCCTGCTCAAGGGTATGGCCTCTTCTTTCCTGCAGCTCCCATTCACATACTGAAAGGCCGCTATCAGGACACCTCAGAGCTTTCTCTTCTTCAGGCTTTTGGAGTTCTTTCAGCCTCCTCTAAGCACAGTGCATGCAGAGACAGGGAGCAGTGGACACTCAATATGAAGAAAAGAAACTGAAAACAAAAAGCTTACCTACTTACTTACATATATTTCAGAATTAATTAATCTAGAATACACTTAAGCTGTATGCATGTAAATTGACAGAGTTAAGAACGGTAAACAGTTTTATGATGTGCAATAGTCTATCACGTAAACGGGATCATTGAACCACATAAATAATGACTGTGTTTCTCTCTTCCTACATAAGCAGATAGTGTAATTTTACAACAGCCGTGTGCTTAGAATAACAATTCACAGTCAGGCTACGCAGCCGGCTGCAAGACCTTTCGCTTTCGGTATTCTGAATGCCCAACGGGAGCAGCCAAGCAGCCACCTCTCGCAAGGCTGGGCAGGCCGTGGGTTGGCTCTGTAGACACGGACGCCCTCTGCAGGCATCTGGGAGGCGGCGGAATGCTGAACCTGCCGATGGTCGGGCTGCACTGCGGGACATGGCCGGCTCCGAGAGGATGGGCTCTGCTCCTTGCATTCTCGCTGCCTGCGGGACCTACACCCGAGCCTCTGAAGGAAACATGATGCAAAGGGATAATCTGTTAGGAAGCCTGATTTTGCAGGCACGTGTGGTAAAGAAATGTCGTGATTTTGAGTGCGTGGTTTCTTTAAGATGGATGTGTGGTTACGAGCACTGCTAAACAGCAAAAGGTAATTTCTACTTCCGCAGACATTTTGCAGAATATTTCACATAGACATAGAATCACAGAATCACCAAGGTTGGAAAACATTTCCAAGATCATGAAGTCCAAGCATCAACCTATCACTGATATTTCCCATTAACCCATGTTACAACATCTAATGTTTCTTGATCATCTCCAGGGACAGTGACTCCACCACCTCCCTGGGCAGCCTGTGCCACTGCCTCACCACTCTTTCGGAGAAGAAATTGTTCCTAAAATATAATCCGAACCTCTTGTGGTGCAACTTGAGGCCATCCCATCTATTCCTACCAACTAATTACACAGAATAGAAGAGGCCAACCCCCGCTTCTCCACCTCCTCCCTTCAGATAGTTATAGAGAGCAATAAGGTCTCCCCTGAGCCTTCTCCTCTCCAGACTGAACAATCCCAGCTCCTTCAGCTGCTCCCCATAAGAAATGCACTCCAGACCCATCTCAGCTTTGTTGCCCTTCTCTGGACCTGCTCCAGGCCTCTATGTCTCTCTTGAAGTGAGGGGTCCAAAACTGAACATTCTGCTCCAGGTGCAGCCTCATCAGAGCTGAACACTGTGGGACAATCACTTCCCTTCTCCTGCTGGCAGCACTATTTCTGATACAAACCAGCATACGATTGGCCTTCTTGTCCATGTAGACACACTGCTGACTCTTGTTCTGCTGAGTGTCAACCAGCACCCCCAGGTGCATTTCTTCCACACGGTCTTCCAGCCACTCTGCCCCACGCCTGTATCACTGCCTGGGGTAGTCTTCATTCTTATGCTCTCCAGCCCGCAATAAATAGATGCAATTGGCTTAAGGTGATGTTCCCTTAGTTCTCAAGGACTACTTCTGCATGGATATAATTAATAACAATTGCATGCATTTTGTTTTAAATCATTTTTTTCAAACAGCTGAAATGCATGAAGTTACTCAACATCTTTACACTGGGAAAAGAAGACATAAAGAACAGCAAACTTATACCTTTGTTCTGGCAGAAGAAAAAGAAAAATACTTGTTTTGGACAAAAGTTACTACTAACTAGAATCACAATGTTCGGGATATTTAGGGAAATAATTCTTTTCTCAAGCAGTTACGTGTAACTGATAAGCTGGGTTCTCTCCAAAAGGTCACAGTGGGACAGAAAGATGTGAACACATGCATGCACGTAGCTTTCCTAGATGTCTTCTGCTGATTTCTTATGTTGTCAGTAATATCACTGTGGATTTAGATAAGGTTATTTAGAACACTTTTCAGAGGGAAAGAATAGAAGATTTCTGTATGTTGTCTTCTTGCTGAAGAAGAAACAGTCTTGTTTTTGTACTCCAGTGCTGTAAGCCAGATGCTGCTGTTTACATTGCTACAGGCTGTCTGGTACTGCACTTCTTTGATTCTCTCTCACACTAGTTTCCTCACACACCCACTTTTATATGGATTTATTCTATGTTATACTTAACAGACACATTTTAGATCCCAAGAAAACACTTCCCTAACTACAAATAAACATTATAAAAATATAGATTTGGGATGCTTGATACATTTTGCAGTCAAAGCTGAATGTTTTACCTGTGATCATAGGAGCTAGAAGAAACCAAGGAGAACAAACTTGTAAAGAGATTAACCTTGCACTTGGGCATCTATATATTTTGTTTACTAGACAATGTAGCTGAGTGATGTGCAGTGAATTCTCTGCCTATTACATTACCTGTGACAGTTAAAGCTTTCTCTAAAGTATGATAAGAGCTAGTGTGATTTTTTTTTTTCCCACCAAGGTTGTATAAAAAAAATTGTGGTTTGTTGAACTTCACCTGTTTCAAATTCCAAATGTCCTGAGTTTAAAGCAGATGTTATTGAGTGAGCAAGCCCCAACTCTTGCTTGATTGCTTCAAAATTAGGGATTTAATGCTTTCTGGCAGCTCATTTTGGGGCTAGCCACACACCACCCTTGTAGATCCTAACAGCTTTAGCTGGCACATTCCCTTAGGATGCTCCACACATGAAAGCCTCCCTGCACATGGATCCCAGCCTGGAGGCTGGGGCAGAAACTGCACGCAGGCAGCATGTACAGGTAGGACACCTGGGCTTGGGTAAACACTCGGTACTAGAGCCACACTGACAAACAGAATTAGTCTTGATGGCTTTGCCCAAAGATTAACAGATTAAAAATGCTGGGACTGAGACTCTTTTAGCAGCAGGACCTGTTGATCTGATAAAAGCCCTCAAAAGCCCTTTTACCTCCCCTGGACTAAGTTCATGGTTTTATAGCAGGGAGCCTTGAGACACTCAGGTCTGTGCTCCAGGGCAACTGCTTTCTCCTCTGCAGAAGAAGAGGAACAGCAAGAAGGAGCAACACTCCTCTGCACAGCAGTGGGGCCCTCACAAGGACTTAAGCCACCAGGCTAGCCAGTCTTTGCTGGGATCTGCTTGTATATGTTACCCAGTGGTTGCTGTATACATTCTAAGTGGTACCCCAAGCAAAAGTCAACAGGACTCAGACTGACTTGTTCCTCCTTTTCATCTAGTTTCTCTCCCTCCATTCAGAGAAGCAAGAGAAAGTTCCTGCATGAACTTAGGTAACAGGTTGATCTGGGAAATAAGGCCCTACTAAGATGAGGAGGAGGGAGACAGTCCTTCCAAAGAGCAAGAATGGTTTATTAAGTGTACGAAAAGTAGTTGCTTTCTGTCTGTGTCAACAGTGGATTGATTATCTTTGATCCAGTTTTCACAAGTCCCTGCTAAACTATGTATTGCTCAGGAAACATTTGCCTACGAAAAGCAAGTAAACATGGATATTTTCAAAATTGAGTGATATCAAGAACTACCGACTGTTCTTTAATACAATGCAAATATACAGGGGAGGAATCTTTTGGGTATTAAAAGCATTAGAAAGTAACGTGTGCTATTTCTTTCTCCTTGTATTAAAATTTAAAAACCCTTCTTACCATTTACAGAGAAATTAATTTTATATTAAAAAAATACATATATCCCCAGAAAACATCTCTGGTTATAAAGCAAAACAATTCATCAAAAACTATTCCAAGTTTCTCTGGTAACACTCAAACAGCCATCAAGGAAAATAACTCAAATAACCCTTCATATTTCCCTATAGCCTTACCCTTCTCCCACTGAGTCTCACAATGCTAGTCATGAATCTTAATTAATTTTAATCACTGACACTTTGAAGGACAGTTTAACACCCTGCATCCCCAGTTTCCTCATCACGTTATTATTTCTTCCAATTATCCTTTAATTTCCAGGTGCCTTCAGGACTGTTTAATAATTGAAAAGATTTAACAGATACAAACATTGTGCTGTTTTACAACCAGAAAAAAAATAATAATAAAAAAAAAAACAATTATAAACTTGAAAACTCCTTTATGTGTAACTTTCCTGCTTCTTCACAACAGCTTGGGTGGATTCAGATCTGTCTTCATTGGGTGCATCTGCTCTCTCCAACAGAGCTCCTTGAAAGTTGTTTTTATTTTCCCATTGAAAAAAAAAGATAGTAGAAAGGATTTTTCATTTTCACCCATCTGTAGACTTTCTTTCCTCATAAAACTAAGCCTGCAAATGTGTAACCTACCCATCTTAGAAAAAACTCTGGTCAAGCCTGAAATAATGCAATTCGGAAGTGCAGCTGCAATGCCTTACTCCTACTTCAATTCAAACATGTCCTGTTTCTGTTCTCCCCTTCATGCCTAATTTTCTAGCCAGACCATCTCTTTTGTGTCATACAGTGCCTCCCAGGAGAGCTCCTGGTCTGCCTGAAAGATGTAGTTTAACTGGGAGTGTAAACGCATAGTGGAAAAAAGAGTACACGGTGAAGTAAAATTAAATCCCCCAAGGCCCTAGGGCAGTGCATCCAGCAGAACTGCTTCTTTTTCATCTAAAATATTTCAGCTTTGGGACCTTTTTTTTTAACTTCTTTTTTTTAAACAACAACACATTTCTAGGCTATGCAGACACTATTATGATATGTGTCCTTTCATTTAATATTTTCTTTTCCTTTACAAAACAACGCTTTAAAGGAAAATATTCCGGCATTTTTAGTTTGAGAATCCATGGATATGCCACAGCCTATTAGTGTGACTGAAAGCATTTGGATACGGTAGGAAATCAGGACCAAAGTTTTGGGGGGAATTACACTGAATGTCTACAAATTATACGTAGTATTATAGTATTATTGAACACACACTAGGAGCATATAACTATCTGTATGCTTTACAGGCCAAAATACACTTTTATTACCCTTACTACTCTTGTTACCACTGCAGAGTACATTACATTACAGAGATCTGAATCTATCTTACACACCACAAACAGAATTGCTAAGGCCAAGATAAATGCTTTATTGTTAGTAAACTGTGACTATGAAAGAACACATCTTGACTTTCATCTTCTCAAGCTAACTGCGCAGGGATGGCTAATAGAAAAGAAATTGTTTTATCTAGAAATTTATCGGACAGGATTTCTCATTACTGAGAATTACTGCCGAGTCCCCAAGAGACCATTTTTGCAAAGTCATCTTATAAGTTGAACTTTAAAGTGTAAATGGCTCACAGGCACTGAGCATTATTGCTACTAATGGAAGATCTAATGTTCATATCTGAACATTTATGTCAAAATTAATGCAGAAAATTAGATGTTTACTCAGTCAGGAATAAAAGGGCAAAGTTAACACTCTTCGTTACTGCATTTTAAATAAACACAAGCTTACAGTGTGTCAGCACATTTATACTTCCCTCTTCCATCTGTCAGGACAAGTTGATCAATAAGCAATAAAGGTCATCACCGAGAAAAATCTAATTAACTTTTTTTCTAACAAGCCCCTTTGTCATTCACACAATCAAATTCACATATTCATTTGAAACTGGATGTGTTCAGCTACCCCATATAGAACCTCAGTGCTGCTGGTGAAGTAACCTTTTGCTTTACTCGGATTTATATTCACATTATTTTCACATTGAAAACATCGTTTGGATCATAGCACCTTTACATATACCTCATTGGAATAATTTTGGTCAGATTACCCCAGCCTCTCAAGCATCTACCGCGTCTGCTTTGTCATCTGATTGCTTTACAGTCCAGAGGAGTTTTGGCCACATAATGCAGTTAAAAGCCAAGTACTTTTCTGCATCAAAAACAAATTATTTCTGTTTGTTTTTCTTTAATTTCTGCTATGCTGTTCAGGAACCTAGCTTCTTTCTAGGTGAGCCCTTCCAATTGCAAAAGCTTTGTCATGGTCAAAAGTGTAGAGAAAGGATGCAGATTTGATTGAAGAATGGTCATATGTTCTGTTATGTTCATTTCACATTTTTTTCCTCCCCAAAAGGCATTTCGAGCCATGTAAAAGCCCTAGCTGTTGTTCTTTACCCGTGAACAGTAATTGTCATTAATGAGGATGGTAACTCTATGCTCAGACCCATCAACATGTGCCCTCATCTCTGACCATCGTGTTCCTGAGTGAAGAAACAACCAAAAGCAACTACATAGGATTTCCTGACCACATAAAGAAAGGATTTGCAGCATCTATAGCATACCTATTCAATCACCTGCTTGCAAATCCTAATTGCAGTCCTAAATGCAGTTTACATAGGTTGTTAAGAACCCTGCCTAGGTGGTTTATAATAGCATTTGTGCTTCACACTGAAGTTAAGGAAAGAGTATTTTATTTCACTAAGAAAAACAAGATATGAATGCTTTCTGTGCCAGAGGCCTCAGGCTTGGCACAGGATATTCTGCTGTTATGGTGAATATTCTTTTCCTCTGTTCCTCTGTTCTCTTTATGATTCCCCCAGTCTGTAGCACTAAGTCTTAGGGCACAAATACTGCTGTTCTGAGAAGGGAACTTTATCACCAGAAGATGAGCATCAGAGTTTTGTTAGACACATGGTGGCACCATCATTCTTAAAGACCACCAATGAATTCATCTTTATCATTTACAGAATAGATAAAACAGTAATGCCAGTTTTTTACAATAGTATTTCCGGAAGACTAAGCATGAAATAATAAATGCTGGGAAGTTTTTCACATTGTTTCATGGTAAGTATGGTAATTAAGCAGCAACTTCACGATAAAATATTAACATGGTAATCTCTGTTAGTGCTCCTTCTTCCTCTTTTATAAATTCATGACATTACTGTAGCAATGGTACTCCATAAAATCAGTAATAAATTCTGCTTAAATGGAAGACAAACATTAGAGGGATAAATATAGTACACACGTTTCCTTTAAGCATCTGTTCTGGTCAGTGGATCACCAAATGGATAGCACCAAAACTGGGCTCTTAAAAACAAAATTGATTTTCCTAATATGGAGATTTCAAAGTCCTTCTGTCGTCTGAAACCTGGGAAGAAAACTTTCTAACTAACTCCAATGTAGCGTTGGAAAGTGGCATTCCTTTATTTGTCACAGTATGTATTAGGCAACTTGACAAGCAAGCATACTCTTTTAGAGTTCAAGTTCTGCACATAAACAGTTAAGACATACTTATGCAGCACACTGGCATATATATTCATTCTTATTTCAAGGGCTCATTAATATATGCTAATGTCCCTTTGGGCATTCTCGGTAGTATCTAGGGTGGTTGAGAGCCCAGCTACTTCTTCCCCATTTTCTACCAGAAGCTTAATTACTAAGACCTCTGACTAACTTTAAGTCACCTACCCCCAGTTTGGAAACTTTCCATTGCCATTTAGGCCACGGTGAGCAACTTTTAAAACAGTATGTGTGGGATCCAGGGAAGATGTCCTTGCACCTACTGGGTGCAAAAGATAAAGTATTATATTATGTCCCCAGGCAGAATGATTAAGGAAAACAAGACTGTTCATCCACTAAAGTTGAAATGAAAAGTTTTAGAACTATCGCTCACAAAGTCCTTCTGCTAAACTAATATATCGGTTCTTAAACTCATGTACTAATTCCTTTCTCTAAACAAACAAACCATATCACTTCCAACATAATTTCCAAAGACGGTCTATTTCTTCTGAGTGCTGCTGTTAAATCTGAGTATTTTGTGACTCAAGTACTGGGGTCTCTGTCTTAACAGACCAGTATCTTTCACTCTGGTTGGTAGAAGGACCATACTAGTCATTTTGTGAGGTCTCATTTAAGACACAGGATTGTATTATAACCTAGAAGTGATCATATCAGTGAAATTAGTTATGGGAAAGTGCAAATGAATTTTACTTCTGAGTGTCAGGTTTCACCCTAGCTGAACAAGATATAATTTCTGGTCTACAACAGTTGGCTGGCCAGGTCCAAAACTGCAGAGGTGGTTTGGAGGTCCTGAAGTGACAGCAGAGAGGAGGTTGAAACTGGTTAGAAATTATAACCTGTAACAAACCTTGGCAATAAAAAATAATCTTTGATTTTAAATATCATTTTTCATTAAAGAGATGTGTTGTTACCAAACCTAGTTATAATGAAAATGCTATTCACTGTTAATAATTAGTGGTCTGTAGCTTAGAAAAGGAGTTCTTGCAGGACTGGGTGTGAAATAAATAGATAGATAGATGGATAGATAGATGGATAGAAAGATGGATAGATAGATAGATAGATAGATAGATAGATAGATAGATAGATAGATAGATAGATAGATAGATACATAGATACATACATACATACATACATATATACATACATAGACCACTGAATTAATCTTTCCATTTGTAAATTTGATTATTTTCATATTTTGCATAATTTTCAAAACCTTAGTTGATGGACAACACTGACTGCATATAAAGGGGCTTTCTTCAAAGGAGCTATTTCAAATGTGTAATTTTTCTGTATCATACATGATCGGGTATTTTTCTGTTGTTTTGCTTGGTGGCTGATTTATAGAAAGTCGAACTATAACATCTCAAGAAAGACAGGTGCCTTCTTGAAATAAAAATTTCAAAGGAAAAATCACGTTGAAACATTGTTTCTTCATAGTCATTTCTGATTAGTTTGAAATCTTTTTATTCTTTTGCCAAGCAATCCTCTTTTCTTTCCAATGGGGTCACTATCAAGAATCAGCCATGAATGTATGAACTCTTAAATCTGCAGTGCAGAGTTTCAATGCTGGTGCATAACCTATATGCAGGACTATAAAACTCAGATATTTTCTTTGTATTAAGTGTCAGAGGGTCATGCGCACCATAGTAACACTGGAGGTTTATTTCAGATGAGTAAGCAGCAAATGTTAAAACTTCCCTCTCTCCTCAGCATGATCACAGAACTCATTATCTCTTGGGCCCTCTACTACAATGCGGGCTGTGTTCAGGGATACGCAGTGGCTGTGTTATGCGCACAATGATAGGTTTAAAATGGATGAGATTTTCAGGAGCATAAAGTTCTTGGAAAAATAGGGCATGATCTTTGCAGTCATGGGGAAACATAGGCAGAACCTTGTAATAGCTTTCTAATTGCCCTGAGTAAAGTAATTTGTTTTATCTGTCTGCCACTTGGTTTCCTGCAAAGTACAAAAAAACTATTATGGGATTTTACTGAAACTAATTACTACTCTTTTATCACAAAGGCAGCTGAGGCATAATCCTCTTCTTTTCTTTCTGTGTTTCTCTCACACACTATGTTCCCCTCCTCCTTCATCCCAAATTTAAAATCATGTGGAAAGTCAAGAAGTACTTTAATCATCCAGTATTGTAAGTTATCCTGCTGATAGTCAGCCTCCCACTATAATAATATGGTGTGATAGCACAGTACAGCAATGTAAACTCCAGTAAGCTGCACACACCACTTCTTATCTGGTCATGGGGAATCTACTCCCCACCAAGTACAAGACTTGTGGTAAGGGTATTGCATGACTCCCTGTGGTAAGCTATGGTAAAACTCCAAGCTCCTGAATGACACGCTGAGCAGAGGGTAATTTATTTCCATCTTTGTCCTACCAACTTATGAATGCAGGAACTCATAAGAATTTGCTTCAAGCACTGGTGGTTTGGTGAATAAATACTGACAGTAAACCCTAGTATTAATGCACTATCTATCTGGTTTATAATCATAATTTGTCATAAATCCTAAAATGTCTGATTTTGATCATTAGTATGAAATCTCACTAATGTTGAGATACCTCATTAGAATGGTTGGCAACTTGTCTTTGATTGAAATTATTACTCTTTTGAAATGAATGACACTTCCTGAATGCGTACTGTCAGATTTTGGTGGTTAATTAAATTGATTTTACCAGAATAGTCAGCTACACAAAATTCAGCCCATTAAGGAACGTATCTGACAAGAAAATAAATTGATCATCAGGCTCTCATTGATATGAAGATGAAGTACAGACGTTATCAAAATTTCCAACCCAATATAACTGTGAAGGTTCAACAAATGTCAATGGTACAGAGGAATTATGGTGCACTTTTTTAAAAGTACCCTCCTAGAAGGTTAATTTTTTCTGTACAGCAAAATAAATCAGGATTGATAGCTACAAGGCATAATAGCAAGTGAATTTTTAAGTAGAAGGCAAGGTGAATATTTTCTTTTTCCCAAACCAAAAGTAGGAAGAAAATATAATTTCTGCCATTAAACTTCTGAAAATAAAAAGTCAGAGCTATTCCAAAAGGAGAGAATCTCACTTGTACAAATGCATTAGCTTAAACTGCTTCAAGTAATGCAGAGAAACTGGACAAAAACAATGATAATCATTTTTCAAATCATAGATTGCTATGTATCATGGTTTCTTTTTTATATGTTTAATGATTACCATATCTCATTTTTATTTTTATTTTTAATTAAATTCTTTTATTTTGCAGTCATCAGATTCAGACTTGTGATGTTGCTAGCTGACTTGGAAGTGAATTTTATTAAAGTAGATCTGAATCAAGCCTTCAATGTGTTAAAGATTTGAGTCTTTATTTTTGTGACATTTCTATGTCTCCTTATTATAGGTGGGTGGATACTTGACAAAGATGGCCAATAAAGCAAAAATATTCTATGATTCTATGATTCGCATGTATAAATAAAGGCAATTCCATTGTGTTATCCTGTTCCCTCTCCAACAGCACATATACCTTAAGAAGACAAAATCAGACTGAATGAGACACTTAGTGCATTTGTGACAATAGCCAAATCCAGTATCTTCAGAGAATGAACCTAAAGTTCATGTTGTACATGAAAGTCTCAAACTACAACCCTTTGGAATTCTCCTGAATAAAAGCCTAGGTACCTCTGAGTGTCCTGATCCTGTATCCCATAGACTTATTTTTGAGAGAAGCTCCTAAATATATTTATAAAAAATAATCTAAGGGTGGTCATAGTATTAAGCCAACCAAAGAACACTCTAAGTTCTCTACAGCCACAGTTAAAAAAATATATATACACCATAACAATGAAGAAGAGTACTTGCGCTATATTCCTTAATCATCATCACTGCTGTGGTCACTGAGGCCACTCCTTGCTCCTTGTGAGGAGCTGAGCATGCCATGGCAGACTGGAGCCAACTAGCTCAGCTCCAGATGACAAGTGGTCACTACCTTACCACTGAACTGAAACCCCAAGACTACTCAGGCAATGAGGAACAAAGGTGTGAATGCACTGAGCTGAAGTGAGAAACTTAGTTAATCGAGTTAATTGGGCATGAAACAGAGCAGCCAAAGAGCCTCCTACAAAATAAAAAGGCAACCACTGGTCCAAAAACAGACCAGATTTGCACATAAAGAGCAATTAGAATAAATGACTAAACAAAGGACAATAACTTCTTCCTTTTTCTATGTCTGTTAAGAACCAACAATGAAAAAAGAGCAGAGAGTCTAAATAACTGAGTAAACAAATATCATAAAGCAAGGCAAAGATTTTAACAGCACCAAAATCAGAGAGCATTTTATAAGGTATAATACATAGAATCAGAGAATGGCTTGGATTGGAAAGGGCCTTGAGTACCATCAAGTTCCAATCCCCCTCCCACAAGCAGGGTTGTCAGCCACTAGATCAAGTAGAAGATCAGATTGCCCAAGGCCCCATCCAATCTAGCCTTAAACATATGCATATATATCATCATATAAAGATTAATTATACAGGCTTTAAATGAATAACCTAGTCATTCATTTGAAAGAGCCTGCCTTGTTCTCATAGTTTATGAAGAGCAACAGAGCTCTGAAACTGAATTATAACTGCAGTGTTCAATTTGGGTCCATAAGGTGATACAATTAATATGCATCAAATTATTCCTGCAAGTTTTTTAACAAGTAAGAAATAGATACCTACATCACACTAGACATAGAAAATGGAGTATTGCATGCGTGGACTAGCCAGGGAATCATATTTCAAGCAAGTGGATATTTTCTGTGGGAGACAGCTACATCCATCACTGAGATTCTTAAGTAGGAGGAAAGCATATAAACAGAAGAGGGACCCTTGAGACAGAAACATGGCTCTGATCATTACACTCATCATCGTTCTTATGGTACAGATTGAATGCAGATAATCATGGGTTTTAATTTTCCCTTGAAACAGAATGCCAAGGAAACAGCTGGCTTTGACAGATACACTAACTACAGCTTTGCTAGAATTCATCTATTAAGATTTGCAAAGTGTTCAACTTCTATATTTTATTATTCCCTCCTTTCTGTTCTGATTTTCCACCCTAAATCTGAATCTCTGGCACAGAGCACATAGAGAATTATGTATACCAATGTGCAAGTAGAGAAGAAGTGCAGTCCTTCATGCCCCCAAAAGAACATTTGTCCCATTCCAAAATGATACTGTGGAAACTCCAGATCTTCATTTAAACCTACTGATGGAACAGTGCAAGTTTTTGAAGTAAGAACTATCACACTGGCAAGAAAATAAGAGTGAAATATCTATGTCATTGATGCTGTATTATTCTTTGATAATGTTAAATAAGGATTGCAACTAACAGGAAACAGAAAACCTATTCGGTTATTAATGAAGGGAGAGTTTATTTCACTAGTAAAATGCAATGGGTCAGGAAAATCATCAGGAAAAATCAGGAAAAAACATACAGTAGGGCAATTTTACTGTGCAGGGGCATATTATACAGGACAATGAACTGGATCCCACAACTATACGTTGTTTGTCACCTTAATGTACAACAGTAGTCTGTAGAGAGTTAGAGTAAAAAGGTGAAAAGCTTTGTTTGCAGAGTTTGAAGGAATACCATTTGTAAGGAGTCAGTCTTCTTTTGCAGCTCCCCTGACAAGCCTTCTCAGCATGCAGCCCAAATGAATGCTACGTTAGAGAACACTGGTGGGTTGATGGTAAAAGCAGAGGAGAGCTACCTCTACAGTATTCCTAAATTATTTGTCTTCAGACTCTTAAACTAGTCCACTGTTTATGAGTTTTCAAAATGCCGTCCGTCAAGCTAACAACCACTGGAAGAAAACAAATGTCTGCAGTTGTCAAGAATCACAACTACACCTGAATCCAGTTTCCTGCAGGTAGCTCTTATCTTCCACACAGACCTTACAGCCTACTCTCTTTGGTGCTGCTCAGCTGTGCTGTCATTGTCCTAGCTAAACACTACCATAGCTTGATATGTAAAGTAGCAACTGCTGCTGCTGGATGATTAGTAATTATTAATCACTTCGTGAAAAATCAGGCAGGGGAATGGAGACCAAATCTGAAACCATGGTGAAATCATTTGGAGACTGAATTCTCTCTTCAGAAGGAAAATGAGTGTTTCCCTCCTCCCTTATCAGTTGTGCATTCTGCATAGCTATTGCTGGAAAACTGCTGTTTTTAAGTTAGAACCACATTCAATTTATTCATCTGTTTCTGCTACTATGTATGTTGTGTTAACCACCAAATGAGTTGTAGCAAGGTGCTCTGGGAACTAAGAGAAACAGAAGTCCTCCAGATATTTCTAAAATTAAGATAATGTTTTAAATGAAGAGGAAAAGGCTCATTTTAGTACTACAGAGTAGTATGTGCAGCAGAGAACCAGCCCAGAGACAAAAACACTGGTCTCTGTCCTGGGAAAAGCCTACCTGACATATGGCCGATGTACATTGCCATTATCCTTAATTCTCAGTGCAGCCCTACGCGGCAATGTGGGCAACGTGTGTGAAGGTAAAAGGATCAGATTTGTTTGTCTAAGTTATCAGCAGATTCATTTGTGTGCATACAGTGCTACTTTAATTGGTAGTATGAATGTACCACCAGCACATGGAATTGTTGTCCCTTTTTATTTCTTTTTCTTCAAAAAATTCTCATTACCTAACCTGGAAACAAAGGCTTTGTAGTACCATTGTTTCCAGCTGTCATTAATATGTCTCAGCAAGCTCCTGATGAGCCATGAAAAATTATCACAAGATGAGAATCATATTAATAGAACTGCTTAGGTTTTCAGTGAAAAATTAGATAACCTAATTTGTACTTCAATTTCCAAGGCACCCATTTGTTAGCTAAGTAATTTACCATCACCTTTCATCACTTAAGTCCCTTCCTCTCTGAAGATTTCATTTCCTTCTGTGTCTCACAAGTGATTTTCTTGAACCATTTTAGGCAATCCCAGCAACCCCACCAACAAATATTCCTTTGAGCACACAGGAGAAATCAATAACTTCCACGACTGTTCAGTAAAAGAATGCAGCTTTTTCTGATAGCTGCAAACTAGATGAGATTTAAGCCACAAATGTATCCCAGTCAAGCATGAAAACAGTGCTGGTACCCCGCTGGTAAGCAGCTCAGCAGCTTGAGATTGACCAGTGGCAGAAAACGACCAGGCCTGGGCCTTTTGAAAATGATTTACTCTGACTAAAGTCCATAAATAATCTAATGTGGAACAAAACCATGATGCGAGAGAACAGATCAAATCAAACTGCTTCCAAGATGAGTTCAGTTCGGTAAGTTTGTATTTATTTGTCTGCAGTTTCCTTTTCTATTATACATTATCGAGTTTCACTAGACTGCCTTATAAATATGCCTCTAAATTAACCTTAAATGTACTCCTACTTGCTTTCACAGAGGTCAGCATAAACCTATCATTAAATTCTGCAGGGATAGGTTTGAGTCCAGAATGAGTAACCTTTCCTTACTTTCCTTGTTTGCTATCTTTACTTCACCTTGGTCTAACCTTAATTACACAGTAACTTAATATTATCCTTCCTCTTCACACAACCAAGTAATTGCCCTCTTTCTGTCATCTCTGCTATTTTTAACACACCCTTTGTTGTTTTTTGAATACTAATACAAACATTGATACCAATCACATAGTATGCAAACAGGCTACTGGGCTTGCACTTAACAGCTACTAGGGGAGGACGTGGGACAAAATGTCATTTCCTACATCTTTATGTGATTCCCTGCACAGGAGGACCCCACTGTCTCTGTCTAAGGGATTTTTTTTCAGAGTTCCCATTATTTCAGCCTGTGAGTGTCTCGGGATCCTATCTGTTTGAGCTAAGGAAGTTTCTGTTATTCCAATGTTATATTTAAGAGATTGTATGAAAAGCGAATGTTTCTTTTGATTATCAGAGCAAGATTTGATTACATACCATTTATATCTTTTCTTTCTAGTGGAAGAAAATGCTGGTAAATGAATAAAGAGAAGCGAGTTTGACCCTTTGCACTCAGTTGTTACTTAGCTCTGTGTTTTGGTCCCTTCTAATAGGACTGATTTGCATTCATTCGTTGCACCAACTGAGCACAACAATGCTCATTGCCTCTTTTGGATCTCATTCTCAGGTGCTTAACTCTCCCTTGGCAGGCAGTGAATGCTTTAGCACAAATTTTAGTTGCATATATTACATTTGGACAGGTATATCAGGTCTGCTCAATGACCTGTCAGACCCATTCTCTGAGGTTTACTTGAGTTCTGTGCTTAATGAGAACACACATACATGGGGTGTTACTTCCATCATGCTCCTACTCAACATTCAGAGCATTTTGGATGGTTTCCCAGAGCCAAGCACGTAAAAGCTTGTTGTTGTGTTGTACAGTACTAATGGGTTTAACCCTTTCATCCTGAGTAGTCTTCATTCAGATAAAAATTTTTATATGTACAGGAGAAAAGAAGGATTAAACCAATACTCAGGACAGCCTGTTATGAGAGTACTTGAGTTGCGGATGTAGCCTGCCTCAGTTGTGCAGCCTGCAGGAGCCTGCCCAGTCTGCAAGAATTTGGTAAGCATTGGTCTAACGAGATTCAGGCTTTTCTCCTAACTGTTAGCCTCTGAACCCTGATACAAATTAAATGAAAACGTATGGCAGCTAACAGTAAATTGCAAGTTAGAATCAAGCTATGGCCATTATGGCAGATTTCAAGCAAAGAATTTAGGTACGGGCTGTAAAACCTTCTCCTCAGGGCATGCTCTGGCACTGTACTGCCATCAGTAAAATTTATGGGCTATATTAGCACTCTGCTCATGAGCCTCACACTCCCAGAAACTTTTGGAAATGGGCAGGTGGAAGGGAAGGCAAGGTGCTCATAAAATAACAATATATTTGACATGCTGTTCAGTAAGATCAGAAAGCAATCTGCAGAGGTCTGCCTGCTGACAAGGAATGCTGTTTAAAAAAATCACTGTAACTGTCAAACTTATGCCTTCTACCATCCAGGATACAAGGCCAATTTACAAAAAGATCTTGACCAGCCATCAATCACCCCACACATCAGAGGGTAGCATCAAGTATAAGGCCTGAGCAAGCACTTACGTCCTCAGGAGGCAGTTTGATGCTTCAAGCTTCAGTAACATGGGGGTAGTTAGAAAGGCTACCAGTCTGTGCAAAAGAGATAGAGGTTTCCCTACATGACAAGTAACATCCATGCCTTCTGCGTTTCCTTTTTGCTCCATTTTAGCATTCTAATACTTCAGAATTCCACTGCAATTTGCTGCAGGTCCAGAGGATGTTATTTGATAGTGAACATGCAATAGAATGTGTCCCTATGAAGGCTGTTTTTTCCCACCACGTTGCATATGATATGAGAAAGTCCTAGAGGAGTCTTCAGCCATTACTGCTCCCCTCAAGTTGAGGACTTCATGTCAGATCCTACACTTTTTATCTTTGAAAATGGTTTGCTGCTTTTCATTTTCTTTCCCAATTAGAATTATTATTTTTCATCTTAAAATTCTAAAAGTGTATTTTTCCTAAGAAGATCCACTTCCATTAAGAAGACAATATGGAAAAGGGGATAAAGTCATAAAGTCATGCCTGTACCTGAGATCATTTTAGTGAAGCCAGGGAACTCACCTGAATTCATCTCCAATTCTATTATTTATTTTTTTTTAATTGCTTTCTTCTGGAATATTTGTACCGTCCCTCATGAAACCTCACAATACTATCTTTGAGTGAGAGTGATACATCCACTCTCAAGCCATTTTTTTCTCTTTCTAGGGCTCATTCTCCCACATATACACCACAGGAAAGAAGCTCTCTTTAATATACAAGCATGAAATGCCCCAGACCTCCTATGGTATTCCTGACTGCAGCTTACAAACTTGCATGGACAAAGCCTGTTAATAAGTTGTCTTTAACCATCTTTTAAACATATGCAAGATAACAGGAAATACATTATCCTCTAATAAGCAAGACTAATATTTACCAGTGACTTGCAGGTTTTGGAAAAGGTCCATTCCTCCCACTCTTTTCTCTATTAGGTTCCCTCTGAGACACCTGTACAAAGCTTATTTTCTTAAACTGTCTCCTTGCAGTGCTGGAAACACTTTTGCTGAGTCCCCTCACAGTTGCTGATGTATGAGCATCCAAATGGATTCTCGACACATCTGCTCCAGCAAAGGAAATGATTTCTTCACAGGGAGAGATTTGTTTTCAGCTATTTCAGGTTACAGTCTCAGCTAAGCTCTGTATAACACTTGGAAATAAAACAATTTTTATAAAGGAAGGGAAAAAGAGAGATGTGCCTCCATTTTCTGGGAGATACTTTCATTTAATTCCAGGTCAATACTCTGTTATACTTCTTCACCTTTCTCCCTCTCTGCCTTAGAAATGTGGCCAACACGTTACAGCATTATTCTTCATCTTTCCTTTATTTACCAAAGATTATCCTTTCAGGGAAAGGTCACCAACATTTACTAGCAGTTATCTCAGGAGAATAGCTGAGCCAGAACAGCATTTTTCTTAAACCCATGGTGCAAAATTCTTCTTTCCTTTTAAGATGCAATGCCTAAAACCTACATGATTTCAATATACTGGGCCCACATGATGTTTTTGGATTTACAGTATGATTGGAAAGTCTGTCTTCTCCTGAGCAAAGAAAGACTGCCCACATGTATGTGTATATATACTTGCCTTTAAGTAAATTAATTACATTTTACTTTCCTTCTAAAATACTGCAGTCTCTAGGCCCACTTTGCTCTTGCTGGGTTAATGCTTATTGGCAGAAACTTGTAGTAAGCACAATTCAACCCATTTTTCACAAACAGAAAGGTCAAGATCTGTTTTCTGGCACACTTTTCCCTCTACAGCTACTGCAGATGCTGCTATTGCAAAAGGATAGTACTCTGTCTGTGACACACACCACTGGAAAGGTCAAGAGCAGCAGCTTTCCAATCACACATCATTTCTCCATATCTAAAAGTCCAGTTGTGCTTCTTAAGGCAACTAAATCTTCCAAGTAAAGAAGTACATATCTGCATGGTTTCTATAGAGGCTGGCCAGTTTTATTCCGGCGTGTCAGTTTTGCTCTGTGGCAAGGTGATGCTTTATTCTCAAATATGTATCTGACACCAACAAACTGAAGGATGCAGGCAATAGGTGTCAATCTCATGCAAAGATGCTTAGCCGTGCTTACTCACCTCTGATACATGGTTACACTATCATGTGGAACCTCACAGTATTAGCAGAAAACATTCCCAAAATTGCAGTTTAATTAGCTCACCATATAGAAACAAACAAGGAAGTAGCAAGGTGCATTGCTGAGTTGTGACCTCAACAATAATGTGCACAGCATGTTTAATTCATGGAGATCTCAATAGCCCTTTGGCCTGGAGTACCTTGTTAACACTTTTTCTATTGCTTTACAGATTGCAGAAAAGTATAAATCTCTTCTGGGATGATATGGACTGTATCCATAAAATGTTATGTTTAACAACTGCAATTATTAAGCTGTTGAGCAAAACAGAGCCACTCTCTTCATTTTTTCTGTATCTGGGATATGCCTCAGCTCCGCCTTTTAATTCAGAATGTTCAGACATTATATTCTCATTCCACAGAGATCCATCAACAGGAAACATAATTACATTGGTATCCATTTTCAGCAGATAAGAAAGGAGCTTCATTACTACTTCTCAAGAAACGTCATAGAACCAGTGATATTATTTACATTTATAAGGTCATGTATTCTAAAAAAATATCAGCATTTGTTGAATACTGAAGGTCATCAACCTGTCTTTTACCATGAAGGTGAGTTTGTTTAGGATTGCAGGACTTTTAAGGTAGCTTTATATTTGAATATTTTGAAAACTTAACTTCTAAAGCTTCTGTTCAGTTATCTGTTTAATGAACAGTTCAGAAAATCAGAAGGTAAAATATGATTTTTGCCAATAGTTTCCAAATGTAAGGACCTTCAGAAAGAGTCGATTACAGACTATATTCAATAGCCAGAATGAAATTTCCATTCCTTACCTGGGCACCAGCCAAATTTCTACTGCTGTACAGTGGTGACTACTAAGAAGCATCTCAGGCAGCCTAGCAGCGAATTTCCAGTCTTCTTTAAGTTCAAAGGGATAGTTAGTCATAACATTGGAGTTGCTTTTAAATAAAACCCTCTCTCTTTAATCTTTCTGAATTGCATCCAGGAATATTAATAGGCACAAGTTTCATGATAGATTCTTTTCCCAACTACTGCATTTCAGAAGACAGTTTTGTGTGAGCTGAGGTCAAATTCCTCAGCCTACACATGATACCTTCCAATAAGAACAGGTATCACTATAGCAACATTAGTGGAAATAGATATAACAGCCCCTTAAAAACATTTTACTTTCTGGGATCAAAGGATGAAAAAACTGGTGCCATTTGCAAATGCACAGTTTATTGGCAACAGAGATTTTCTGTAGATATATCTTTCTCTCATGAATAAGCACCTTTTATACTACTTTGCTTCAGTGCTCCACAGGTCAAAGTAGCTTTCAATTAATGTGAATTCTTTCATGTTTTTTCATTAAAAAATATCAAAAGTTTCAGAAACTGGATGAAAGATTAATACTTGAATATATATTTATGCCTTTCTTTTTTCAAGGTGGAAAATCTTTTCTCTGGCTACAATGGAATTATCAAATGGCTTTCACGAAAAGCAGCTTTCTTTTGAAGTATGTGTTGCCCCTTTCAATATTTTTTTCCTTTCCCATTTATTTTCAAGGGATTATAAAGTTTTGTAGTGTTAGTAGGTAAATTGCTCACTTAGTGGGCAATAATCAGTGGTGTTGTGGAGCAACCAGTAAAACCTTAAAAACTTACGTATTTTTTTTCCCATTTAAATGGATTAGAAATACCATGAGCTGATACTAGTGCTATAGCCTCTCCCACACAGAGAACTGGGGAGAAGTACTGGATACTTGCAGGAGTCCAGCCCTCCTCCAAGTAGAGGCAATCTGTGGAGCAGCACTGCAGGACAAAGGCAGATGAGTCACCCACATCTACCCAGCGTATTTTTGCTTAACTCCAGCTGGAAGAGCACTACTTGTTCTTGCTTAGGTCTTTCCTCAATTTGCAAAGGTTTGGTTTTGTATCCACCCACTTAGAAAAGTGCTGTGGTGGCACTGCAAATGCTTTAGCTGTGTGCAGACTATTTATGTGCTCACAATTGACTCAAACAGAGCTGGGGAATTTTTTTTATCTGACATGACAAGAGTACTAAAGAAAAGTTTGTCTTCATCTACAATGTAGGGAAATTCCATTTGTCAGAATTACTTATTATTTCATCAGAGTGGTTTCTGACATTGCCCTTGATATTATCCTCTTGTTGTGGCTTCAGTCTTTTGGTCCAGTTCATAAGCTTGCAAAGAATTTGGGGAAATGGTTTGTAGCATGTTGTGGATTGAAGTGGCATTCTTGATGAGACATTTCTTCACAATTCTCTATGGTTTCTAAGGACTGGATTCAATACATTAGGATTCCCCATAAGTGTTTTGTGCTTTCCAGTCCTTGGTGCTCAGTTATCCTATAGAGAAATCCCACAGCCTTCAAAACAAGTGCTATACTGTTCTCTTAAATCAACCTCTTAACAATTTTTTTAGGAGAAAAATGGGTGTAGTCTACACCTAATTTTATCTAACTCCCCCAAAACAATCATTGTGCAGGCTAAGTATCACTTAGGCCTGCACACTTTCTAAAATAATTCCATCATCCTTTTCCTTCTCCACTTCCGGCCATAGCTCATGAGCGTCACTGAAAATCATATTCTCACTGCTGACAGAAAGAACTAGATCGGTATGAGACTCATTCCTGTATTATTCAGACCCTGGGAAGAGTCACGGGTAACAACCTTCAAAGTCTCTGACTGATGAATGCAGCTGTTCGAGGGCTGCTGAGTAGGAGGATAAAAAAGAATGCTCCGGCCACAACCATACAGTATTCCAACAATCCTGGACCATCTGAGAAAAAAAAAAAAAAAAAAAGAGAGAGAGAGAGAAAAGGATAAAAAAAGAAAGCAACAAATGTAGTATTGGATAATAATGATTCAGAATTATTTAATGCATTGTTTTGACAGACTTCACATCATAAAAGTAAATGCAGACCTTCTTAATAATAAAATATAGATAGAGATGGAAACGCAGCAGAGCAACAAAGAACATAATGGAAGATACTTGAAGCTATTTTGACATTTTTTCTCCTTAAAAAAGCAACTTGGCGCAAACTTGTAAACTATCCAGAATATATTCATGAGATGTGGGAAAACAAGTAATGATGTTAAAATAAAGGCTAAACTCTATCAGCAACATAACACTAGTGTATTTATTACATTTATTAGAAAATAAACTTACTTATATTTAATGAAAATTGCTGTGAAAAGCATTAGAAGATGAAATGTGTTTTTCTGAACATGAAGTTTAAAATTACCTACAAATTCCATCTTTCTTTAGTCATCTGACAATCACTTCTCAAACTGTGAGCACCATTGCAAGTCACACATCAGAAGTACCTCCCGTTTTACATCCAGATTCAGAAGACATGCCAATACATGCATCTGAACATCCATAACTACCACAATTTGCACATCTTTTAGGTCTGCAAGGCTTACCATGTAATCTGAGAATTCCATCATCTCCACTTGCAGTTCTCATGCCAGCCATGAAGTAGCTCTCCCTCTGAACCAGCAGTCCTTAATGCCAACTAGCTCACATTGTTGTCCTTGTGACAAGTGGGGGAGAATATAATGCATAAACAAAAAGAGAGAGAGAGAGAGAGAGAGAGAGAGAGAGAGAGAGATGAGGATCTCCTATCAATACAAAAATACACTTTTATCCTGCATTTGGGCTAATCCAACTATGGGAAAGGACAGACAGCAGTGGCAGCCTGTTTGCTGGGAGCCAGTAACATCAAGGTGGGAGTTAAGAAAGATAGGACTGAAAAAAGTAGTGTAATTAGTAGGAACATTAGTGGGCAGCAATAAGAATTTGATAAGGGAAAGGTTAAGCAGGTATGAAAGAGGAAGAATTAATAAAAGAATGATACAAGCTACAGAACCAGGAGGGACAACAATTAGATCAACAATAGACAGAATGCATGAGTAAGAGGACAAAGGCAGATCTGGAGAGAAAGCCACCATATTCTCATCAAATTCATACACGAGCAAGAGGGAATTCTGAGATGTGAATGTGTGTCTGAGAAGACAGTGAAAGAAAAAATCCATATATCTGCATTCCAGCTTTCATTGTCTTGCATATAAGTTCTCGATTGCCTCAAACTGATGCCACACTTTTTCTATTTTTGAAGACTGACTGGGCCAAGAACAGCATCAATATAAACACTGTGCTTATGATTTGCATGACCACCATTATGAGCACATTAACAGTTGTTTTCTCCCAATAGATCTGTATTCCTACTTAAGTCAGTTTGCCATGTCCAGGATCAAGGAGGTACAGATATTTTTGGACCTGATGTGTAATAGTTCAATCAGTTCAGAGACTCGAAGTGAATGTAGTACCTGTGTCATATGACTGGAAGAGCTGAAGCACTATCTCAGAAGAACCAGTAAAGGCAAATTTTGGATAACACGTAGATGGCTGACCTAGCATTAAAGAGTGAAATGTGTGAGAAAATAATAAAAATTAAAAAATAAATAAATAAAAAAATCCTAAAAATGGGAAATATAGATGACACTGATATGAGATAAATAACAGGAAAGGCTAACAAATGGAAGGAAAATCAAATGTAGGTTCCATAGGGAAGTCTCTAAAAGAGTTTTTTGCAGTCTTTGAAACAGTTTGGTGCAACAGTGTTTGCACTCCTGGGTATAAAGCAGCTGGAACTTGCATCTCTTCACATTTTCAGACTTTCTCATATCTCAGAAGAGGGCACTGTGGGATGGGGAGCTACTAGAAGTGAGAACATTCAGCTGAGTTCTCAACAGGAATTGTCATCACCATGTAATTTGCAATTAATTGCTTCCTTTGTTTTTATCCAGAGAACCGTGTGTGATGTATTTGCTCAAATACATGAGCATTCAAAGGCAGAGCTTGCTCATTCTCTGATGTTAGAGGAAATTCTCTATCCTTTTGACATAACGATCAGCCTCAACCACAGAGAAGTTTACAACTGTTGAGGGGTTTTATTCCCGGGGGTGGGCGAACACCTTTTTGTGTTGTTTTTTTTTTTTCTTTCTTTTTTTTTACAATTCATTTCTTAATAGCAACATACATAGAAAATGGTCTTTATCCTTGCTGAGACAAAATGTCTCTTCAGCAATTAAGGTGAAAATAGACGAACGCTCAAAACAGATGAATACCAGATACCGTACATGGACAATTAAACCCAAATTATACGAATTCTACATTTACATGGATAACACAAATATTGTACCTCCTTCCCTACTGCCTTTCCCCTTATGAGCTGTTTACACCTTTACTAATTGTATCTGCTGACATCATTCTGAATAGTATATGGTGGATTTTAGGTATGTATATGCATTTTACAATTTCTGTCCATTAATGCAAATGACTGCACAACAGCAGAAACTCCCCGAGATTTTCCTGTGTGCTTATTCCTTGACTAAGTCAATAACAAGCCTGGTCAGCTCCTGATGAATTAAATTTCCACTGCTGTTAATGTTTTGTAAAAACAAAGTAACTACTGTGAGAGTTTGTTTGGTTTGGGATAATAGAACATTTTTAAACATTTCTGGTTTTGCTTTAAAATTAGTTTTTCACTTCACTTTATTTGTAACACTGTAAGAGTATTTGGTTACATCTTGTGGCACTTTAACAACTAAAAGTTTAAACACTCATGAGAAGCACATCAGTCGCAAGGGAATTAGCACAGAAGACAGTGTTCCACAGAAGCTTTTAAAATTTAGGATGTTTATTCCATTTCAGAATGGAAGATCAAATAATTGGATCCCTCCAAAACAGAAATTATTTGCTCACTCTGATATAATTGAGTCTTCAGCAGTTCTTCTATTACCCCAATTCCATTTCTAAAACATTACATTTCTTTTAGGTTTGTGATCTCTGGAACTTATGTTCTAGTCAATTTCTGGCTTGGCTTAGACTCCTTAGGCTGTCTTTTCTATCTCTCTCCCTTCAAATTTTTAGTTTTTGATAAATCCAGTTTTCATGTCCTTCTTCGATTTTTTATCCATTTTGATCAGTCATTTTACTTCCAGTTTACACTGTATCTGCACAATCAGATTGGAGCATATGGCTGCAAGCATTGGTGATGGCACCACTACCAGCACCAGGGTCTCTCCACTTTGGCCTTACCCATCCTTTTTCCCTACTGTGGCAGAGATAGTGGTGATGGGTACCTGGATCCATCCCCAGCACATAACTAGGAAGGCTTCAAGGATTTAAAAGTGCTTGTTGCATCTGGACAGACAGGTAAAGCCATATGGCTGCAGCTCTTAGCCCAGAGGCCAGACCCACGTGATGAGCATGTGGTGTGCAGATGCCATAAAGGTATGGACACCGATGATCATTGATGAAGTGGTCATGCTCGGTGAGAAGCCTCTTTCCTTTCTCACTCTCATCAGAGCCTTATCCATGGGGCATGCCAGACTCCCAGACCAGCCTAGGAAATAATCCCCAAATTTCTGGATCCCAACAAAGGAAGTTTGACACTGGCTTGAAAAAGTGGCTTTAGAGGCTGTAGAAGTGCAATGATGTCAGTAGTGGCCCCTTAGGACTGATAAGTTTCCTGAGGTGAGGGCAGCCAATGAACAAGATATGAAGTGTGTGTGTGTGTGTGTGGGGGGGGGGGGGGGGGGGGGGGGGGGGATGCAGCAGTTAGTGCTTTTTTAATGCACAGCAACAGCCACATCTAATTTCAGAGCCTGCTGTCTCTCTGTAGAAGCTTCCCTGAGGACGAATGTTAAAATTGCAAAAAAAAACATTCTTGAAATTTACTACTAAAACTGTGGAGCTTATGTGATAGCTTAAGTGTGTAATGAATGCTGTAATTAAGGCTGAGGACTGCTGCTGCTTTGGGTAATTTATGGGAATTTTTTTGCATGGAGCTTTTTTTTTTTTTTTTTTTTTTTTTTGAGCAAAATGGACAAAGCTTAATCACACTTCATATTAGGTCCCATTTATAAATACTTAAGAAAGAATTAACAAATGATTAAGAGACATTTTAGTGAATGCTCAAACAATGTTTGAACCAGCAGGTTAATAGGGGTTAGACTCACAGGATGTGTAAGTCCAAAGCCTCCAGCTAGCTGCTATCTAAATTAGCTTTTACTTAAATTTGTCCAGATGCTTGCATTTCTACTCATAACATTTCCTAGTTTGTAGCATTTGCCAGTGGGTGTGATGACTGTCACATACACCTCGACAGAGCCAATTACCTCAGCTTACCTCCAATCTGTGCACAAGCAAGTGACAAGAAAGGTAGTCTACCAGATTTTAGCTCCTTCTCATCTGGAAGATGTCCTCAGAACTCATTCTAGCCCCCTGTGAAACAGCAGAGACTGCTATAACCATGTAACACAACCAGTGGAGCACTTACCTGGGATACAAGCAGATGGGTTGATCTTCCTGTACTGTGGAAAAGTAAACTAACCTGCAGATCCATCCCCAAAGGATACTCACTGTTGGAGGAAGCCCTCTGCTTCTGGGGGAGAGGTCAGATGGGTCTGTGGTGACTGGGACTGAGGCATCCAGGAAAGGGAACTCAGCTCAGAGGTCAGAGGAGGGTATGGAAGTACAAAAGGAAAAGCAAGAAAGGAGTATGTTTTGAATGCAGCAGCCAAGGGAGATAGAGACAGGATCATAGTTGCTTGGTTTGCTTCTGTCATAATCTCACATTAGCCGTGGCTGTTGGTCACCACACTGAGGCACTTATTCCCCAGTGAAGAGTACTGAGGTTCTGTGAAAGGAGATCCACTCCTTTTTAATATGGACCCTCGCTCCACTGTATATTAGACAGTCTTTTTCTCCTTCAAAGTGGTATACAAGGCCTTTTCCTGACCTGATCTTTTCTTGGTATTTAGTCATTATCCTGTTACAATGAGGAATCCAAACCAAAGGATTTACAGGCAGTGTCACTTCTTAGACGGCAGTGCCAGGTTACACTTTACAGAATTAAATCTCTACTAGCCTTCATCTAATTATCTACATCTTGCTAAGCAAACTCCACCTTAAATGCCTTTGATCAGATCTTCAGACTGCTTAATTAGCAGATTTCAGGCATCCCTGCCAGTTGTAAGATCTAAAATTCTGCCCCTTACTAATCCTTAATTTGCAGGTACATCTCTGTGCCTTCTTCCACCATACTGTGATATCGCTTGCTGCATGGAGGGGAATGCAGCTGACCCAATCTTACATGGAAGCAGTTATTATTCAGCCACATTTCTGTGATATGCTTTTTGTCTGTGTTAGTTGACATTAAAAATGAGTATTTAACCTATGTCAGGAAAGAGGCTGGTGACATAAATATTATATTCCACACTCTTAAGTCTACACTCTTATGACTGTCTCCCACATCTCTATACTCTCACGTATCGTGTTTTGTCAGCTGGAAATGTGCCAGGACAGTATTTTAGATCTTGTTCTCTAGAAGCTGTTGAATATCTCTGCATGTCATAGAACAGAATGTCAGTACATTTGATACTAGCATTTCTACCCAAAATTGCCCAGAAAGGAAGATAAATCTGGTAGACTTATACAGGAATAGTTGTGCATTCTGTCATAGTTAGTTGATCTGTGTTTGATGGTTGAATCTGCAGGGGTGTATTCTTCTTTCTGGCAGGTATGAAGCAATTTAAGCCTCTGAACATGACCTACCAGGTCACATCCACAGTGCAGGACCCAGGTGTGCCTTCCAGGGTTTGCTCATAACCATGGTAATCTGAGCTGTGGCCACAAGGCAAATGCAGGAGACCCCAGAACAAGGCAATTCCCCCTCACCACGCATACCCTGGTTTTGCTATAAGAAAGCTCAGGCAGACATCAGGGAGTATATACCTGTATATACAGGTATATACTTGTATATTACTCTCCTGCGGGTCCCACAGTCTTGACAACAAGGCATCAGACCTCAGGAGAGAGCTTGCCCCACAGGTTAAGCTGAGTCACCCCTACATTAAATCCTTAACATTGTTCAACTCAGCTGTTTCAGAACCATATTCTACTTTCTGCATACAGTTTCTTTTTACCCTGGCAAATTCCTCTTGGAATTGAATACTGTCACCAATATTTTTTTTGTTTTCTTGGAGAAGATTAAATCAATAGGCCTATTATTCCCTTTGTGTTTGTTCATTAAACAGTGTGGAAAGTTGTGGCACACTAGTGAAATCACAGTCAGAAGCAGATTTGTGTTTGCAGGTTTTATCAACATACATAAGAATGACACTCAAAAGTGTGCCTTTTATTATGAAAATTTACTTATTTCCCATCCAACCACACCCAATAGGAACACCAAGGAAGACGTTTTCTTCATCAGACACCATTTGACTCTCCAAAGTGCAAAACGAGCATGTGAATGATACTAATTTACTCAGCAATCAGTGCTCAGCCAGATCTACTTGCCAAGGAAATACGACAAATAAAATGCAGTTGTTTAGGGAACGCCGTGCAAGCAATAAAGTGCTGTTTTGCTGTACTTAAAGAAAATTAACAAAAGCGGGCATAGAGTGCTTTGAAATGACCTAATTGCAGTAAGTGAACAAGGGCTGAGGTCGAGAAAAGGACTCTTTAAAGTTTATTACTCTCATAAGCAGTTTTGTTCTTCGGACCATTTGCTTTGGATAAAATGTCTGTATCTGTATCTCTGTGTTTTGCTTTGCCATGTTAGATATGTACACTAGCAACTCTCTAGACTCATTTGTCAGGACAATTTGTTTGGTTAAATGTAGAAAATACCAGAGTTGTACTTCTTAAAATACACTGTTCAGTGCTCAAGTTTTCAGCCCCGAGACAGACGTAGTGTTTCTCAATAACATGCATGCAGGGAAAGGAAAGTGCAAATGCCAAAATGGTGCCAACAGTGTGTCAGTGAGGATGTTTACCTGACAGGGAATGAGCCCATGCCTGGTCAAGAATAGTTCAGTAGCATAGGCAAATTTTCCAACACCACCTGGGCACGGAGCTCAGCAGCCCTCTTCTATATGATACAGCCTACTCACCACTCAACAATTCCAGTATCAGGTAACTTCTAATTCCCCAGATACCCATGTGCTGGAACATGAAACCTATGGTCTACTGAACCAACAGCTGAACCACATGAAAATAAGCTCTTAGATTGGAAGAAATTCATCTTTAAGAGAAGGAATCTGAGATTGCACTATGTCCTGTTTTCAATGTATAATTTAATGGATTTTTTCCCTTCTCCCCTCCCTCTGCATGCCACCCAAAAACAATATAAGTATGGAATATCTTCAAAGGTTGGACTAGCCCAAGCATAATGTTCAAAAAGTAAATCTACCTGACCTCTTTGCCTTTTACCTCACTAGGTATATCCTGACATCAGTTTAGGTGGTCCAAATCAGTGGATTTTTGCCAGTGTTACTAAATTTTCTATTTGCAAAGCCAAAGTAATTCTTCAGCATGTATTAACCAACTTTTTGAGTAGAAATCAGCCCAGAACCGTTTTGGTGGGTGAAAGAAATAAAGTGCTTTTGTAACTAAGATGAACAAAAAAAAAAACATGACCTCTGTGTTCTGCTTTTCCTAAAAGGCTGCCTGCTGATTCCAGACAGCATCTGGGTCTCACAGTCTGGATTACTATATTCCTTTTTGAGACATGGTTTCTGAGAAAGGACAAAATGCTGCATGTTTTTAACAATATACATTTAAAGAGATCACAATAATCCCATGGGAGAGAATGTCGTCTGTCAATTTCCAGGTACCAGCACTTCATATATGGCAAAATACTTTTTCATATATTGGCAAATACTTTTTCAGACAAGGCAGAGAAGTTGACCTAACATTTACAGAAGCTTCCCTTTCTCTGTGCTTTCCATGTAGGCACTGTGATGTTGTAGATCCAGGTATAGCCATCTAAAACACACAGCTACAGCTATATTCTATACCCCTTACATGTTTTCTAGCAGCTGTTTCTTTTCTGCCTCATGCAATTGGCAGTCAAGGATCTGTTACTGAGAATAAATAGCTCCTTGGTCATTGTGCTGATGGCACAATTACTTCCCTTCCACAGGTACTCTCCTCTTTCAAGACCTTCAGTTGTCCCCAAGAAAAAGATGTGCATAAAGGTACAAGTTGATTCCTCACTCTTGAACTCCATTCTATGAATTCTATTATTCTATTCTATGATTCTATTCATATTATTGTTCATCTCAGAAGTGTTTCTTCATCTGGAGCCACATAGGAAAAAGTATTTCTGCTGATACTGAAAAGTAGTTCTTGCACCTTTATTCTCGATCCACCACCCCAGTAACAGTTCTTCCTCCTGGAAAGTGTATCAGAATAGATTTTCTAGTCCACAGCGTAGTGTCTATACTCCATCTTCCCTTAGGGAGCTGTGCTACACCTGGCTAGGATGGAGTTGACTGGCTTTATGGCAGCCTGTACCATGGCATGAATTGTAACTATATTTCAAATTACCCAAGTGGTCTAAGGTGCTGCATTATGGTTTCAGTATTCTTGGGAGGCACAGTTTCTGGCCCCACTTCTGACAGGATTGTCTTTTGGTTCCTTTTACCATGGGTACAAGGTATAAGAATCATATAGGTCCAGATTTTTGTGGACACTGTTGTTCATGCACCTTGATGCCATGTGGGTATGGGAGTAGAGAGCCCTTCTGGATTGGCAGGGGGATTCCAGCCTTGTCTATTACCTTGTCCTTCCTAACTGGGACATGTGGCAGAAGAACCTTATTGTGATTGGTGCACACCAGATCAAAGAGCACATGTTAATGCTACCGTGATGGTGCACAGCATAAATTTAGCATGAACTTAGACCCTTTGGTTCCCATCCAGAAGCTGATTAATTGACTGGAGAATCAAAGAGCCATCAGCAAGACCTGGGCATCTTTTAATAGTCCCATATGGTCAATAAAGAATTATCATGGCATGAATGAAGTCATGCTACAGCTATATTATGAACTGGTTGAAGGTAGCCAAGTGGTATGTCACAACAACATGATATTATTGGTGCATTTTTCTCAATCCTTTAGGCAGCAGAGCATGGGTACAATTTGCTTTCATATGGAGGGATGTCCCATACACTTCCACAGGAGTGCAAACGCAGACCTGCCATTTGATACAGACAGATGAAAACTGCACTGGAATAGGGTGTTTATCCTGAACATGAGCAGCATGAGCAGAAGAGGTGTTTGAGAAGGGGAAAAAGTAATCTATATCCTCCTGAAAACTGGTAAAATAAAGCAAATTTAAAAGAACTGCACAAAAAATCTGGCTCCTGGGAATAGAATACCAAGGTGGATATTGCCACCTGATATTGCTGGATGTGATCAATAAAATAACAACTATGTCCCCACTAGCTACAGAGAAATACAAGCTTTTCTGGACATTGCATGTGTCTGGAGAAGGCAAATTTGAAGTTACGGTCAGCTTGTGAGTCCTCTCTGTCAAGTGATAACAAAGAATAACTATATCAAATTTAATCTGAAGCTGCATCAAGACTTTGAACAGATCAAACAAGAGAGACAGAACACGCAGTAGCCTTGGGGCCCATCCATGCAGGATCAGCTGTGAGAAAAGTGCTTTACACTGCAGCCAGGGAGCTGTGGAAGAAAACATCAGAAGAAACACGAGGTCTACATCTAGGGTTTTGAAAACAGTGGCTACCTAGGAAAGAGAGAGAGATTCTAGCAACATATGAGTGGGTTCAAGCTGCTTCGTAAGTTGCTGCTGTAGAAGCACAGCTCCTCTTGGCATCTTCAGTGCCTGTGCTACACTGGATGTTCAAAGAGAGCGTTGCTTTTACATATCACGTGATTGATGCTACATAGAGTACTTGGATAACACTGATCACAAAGGTCTCAAACAGGAAAGTCTAGACACACAGAAGCCCTAGAAGAATCTCTGACTAGAAGGAAGAGATTTCAGAATATAACTGAAGAAGAGCATAGCCAAAGCACTACCTTACAGTGAATTATCAGAAAGTGGAAAACACCAGGCTCTGTTTATAATCAGACCTTGTCATATCATAGGAAACCATCAGATGTGGAAAGTGACTCTGTAGAGTCGCATGTGACAGGCAATCAAAGCCATCAAAGAAGGTGGGTCAAGGCAGTTTACAGTAGTGAAAGCCATACAGATGGGCCTAGATATTGCTAAATGATAAAAGTGTTCAGTACTTCACCCCTACACTGACTTGTGAACAATTCCAAATGCCCTGTGTGCATGCTACAACAGTGGAACCAGGGTAGCTGTCATTACAGAGGTAAACTCATCTAGATTTCTGCATTGTGGCAAAACAACAGTGCCTAGGAAGGAAACACAGCTGTGAAATACATGACATGGGTGCTCACATGCTCAAGAACCACATCACTGAAGAACATCAAAACAATAAGCTAAAAGGAAGGAAGGAATGAGACATTAAATGAACTCTTTCTCCCACTCATGTGGGAGCTATGGGACCCACTGACACCAGAGCACTTCCTAATGGAGATTAGCTCAGTGCAATAGCTAGAGTGCAATAAGCAGATAGAAAAAATATTGACAAACTGAGATCAAATGGTTTTACCCATGGTAAAGGAACAGAGGCACAACTCTGCTAAACTAAGAAGTTTCATAGATTTTAAACTTTGGATTGGTGTCAATGGACAAGAAGAAAAAGGCAAAGAATGATAATGTGGTAGCCATAGCTACTTTGACAGTGACAGCTAACACAGTGAGCCTGGATTATATGGTGAACTGAATAGTGCTAGTTTTGCAATTAAAAAACACTTATCTAGACATACTGGAGAAAAATAAGATCCAACATGGCTTTCTAATGGAAAGAGCTGCTTCAGAATGCTACTGGTACTCTGTTAAAAGACCAGTGAGTATTTGGAGAGGTGTGACATGGTTATCTTTTGTGTGTGAACCTCCCAAAAGTTTTTGGTATGTTTAGGCACTGAAAGCTCTTAAAGATATTAATCTGCCATGGAATAAGATAGAGGAAACCCATTAACAACTGTGGCTTTAAATGCTGATCAGTCAAAAATTGTAACTAGTCAGTTTTTATTGTGGCAGGAGGTAGTATCACAGGGAGTAAGTCCTGGAGCAAGAGCCAGCTCTACTCACCATATATGTATGAATGAACTGTAGAAGTCTCTTTGTTGCTATAAATGCAATGAATCTCTTCTAGTGAGATGGCAAATTTTCAGCCGGTAGAAAAGTGTTCCAAAAATTAAAACCTATAACTGACCTCAAAGGCTTGCAGAAAGCTTTCCTGATACCAGGTGACTGGGTAATAATTGGCAGAAGAGATTCAATGTCAATAAATGCAAAGTAATGCACATGGCAAAATAACAATTGTAACTATACATATGCAATGATGGGCTCTACATTAACAATTCATGAAAGAGGTCTCAGAATAACTCCGGATAATTTTCTGAAATGTCAGCTCAGTGTTCAGTAGTCAGAAAGACATAAAGACTGTTAGGAACAGGAGGAAGAGAATTAAAACAAACACAGAACATCACTGCAATGTAACAAAAACCACAGCTCACCCACAGCTTTCCCAACCACTTTCCCAACACAAATGGGACAGACCTAGGAGGTCATCAGCTGCATCTTGATGTAAACCAGGTCTTTGCTGGTGCCTGGATTATCCCAGCTGAGCTGCTTCATCTGAGAAAGAAACTCCTCTGCTATGTTCAAAGCAAGGGCAAAATATTTAAAACATTAGACTGCAAAGCCATTACTCATATTTTTAGTGCTCTCAGGAGCAGTGATGTAAAAGATAAATCATTCACTGGAAATTTAAGTAATCAAGAGTCAGTTTCACTTGTTGAACTTGCTATTCTCTTTTTGTCCTTCCTAATCTTTCATTGTAGAGACAGAAGAAAAAGAAAGATAAGTCCTTATGTGAATTGAAAGTTAATAGGAGAGGGGTGCAAGATAGGAATGAGGTAGATAAGATGCATATTTTAGAAACCACAAAGTCTTTTCTGGCTTTACCCAGTGTTTAAATTGCATCCTGCCACCCTTGAAATAGTTCTGATGTTATCAGAAAGCACTAAGTTAATCTTGTATCTTCCCTCTAACCTCCTTTGACTCCAATAGTTGCAAAATATTAGTGGCTGAGTGACATGTAAAAGACATGTAACTACATAATCACAATCTGAAGATATATAGATATAGATATAGATATAGATATAGATATAGATATAGATATAGATATAGATATAGATATAGATATAGATAGATATAGATATAGATATAGATATAGATATAGATATAGATGATATAGATATAGATAGATATCATTTTATTTTATTTTTCTGAAAAAATACAACAGTAGAAAACAAACTGGAAAGCTGATCTTGAAGCAGATTAAGTCTGAAGAACAGCTATCTGGACAGTCCATAGAAACTATGTAAGTTGTACAACTATGTTAGATAGACCAATAAGGAAAAATACGCACTGATGAGGTCTGTAAGTTCTGTTAATATAAGTAGAGATGTTGGTAGGATTGACAAGCATACGTATATAGGAGGATTATGGAACTGCCTACATCGTTATTTCAGAAAAGGAAAGCCAGATGCGGGAGGAAAAGGACTAACATTGTTTCAGTGAAAGGGCAACTATTTACCAATCCTGTTCACAAATGTACTTCTTTTTCACTTCCTTTCTCCCTTCTAGTTGAGCATGAAATACTGCCTATTTTGATACTGAAAATAATAGCTCTGAAAACATTTGTAATTTATATACAGACATCTGATTCATTTCTACAGATCAGTCCCTCTGCATTCAGGCAGCCCGTACTACAGCATGGCTTCTGTGTTTACCTAGGCCATGGTTTTGCCTAACCCCTCCATATAAAAAAAATAACATCTTGCCTTCTGGAAACTGAGCAAATAACCTTCCCTCAAACACGAGAGCATTAGCACTGTATTCATTACCACATGACATTTAAAGCTGTAATCCATGCCGTGAGGTGTCTGGGGGATCCTCCTCTCCCGGTGACTCGTTTCACTTCCTGCCTGGCCTCTGCATCTAATTGACTCTTCCAGCTAATTTCATTTGGATTGTCATTATGATTATGACATTTAACAAGATTTCTTTTATGTCTAATATATTTTGGTAGTAAATTAAAATGAGAGCTAGCTGCTACAGACGTGCAGTCTGTAGGCATTTGCCATTTTATTTTCCATTCGGTAGGAATTCAGACAGTCAGAGAGGAGGTTTCGGCAGGGGGAGCAGCTTTATACTTTGGTTCATTTTTTATTTACTTTCTCTCTGTAAAGAACTCACAGACAAGGCATTAGTCTAAAACTGAGATGACCCACATACAATTTGTTGATCTCATTAATCACTGAATTAAGTGATTGAATCTATTTGATTGCAATTACGGACTCACCCTCTTTCATTAATCATGGCAGTAAGACCCTGATTTTCATAGGCACGCAAGGGACTGACTTTTTGTGAAATCAATGCCAGGAGTCCTCTCCTCAGCAATTTATCTGAACAACTTTAAGTCATTGTTTTGTTTGCACATAATTCCTGTTTAACCCAGCTGGGTCCGGATTTTAGCTTTAACTTACTGACTTTGCACAGTTCAAGAAATCTGTGGATTTATGTGTGAGTAGAGATGAGAAACTGAAACACAGTGAGAGAATAACTGCACAAGACACACGTCCTTAAATTGCTTCCTCTAGGGAGAAACATTTTGACTGCTAGATAAATTACATCATGTTTGCACTGCTGTGGAGCAATTGTGACATCCAGCGGGCATCTCCCTTACTGCAGGGTGCAGTGTCATGTCTTTATGGTGGGAGGGCAGGGGATGGGGTCACCAGTGAAAAACAATGTTTGGAACATTCGTTTTATTTTGTTTTGCTGTGTTGTGTTTCATTTCATTTCATTTCATTTCATTTTGAAATTCCAATTATTCATTTGATATATTTCTAATTATTAGTCTTGCTGCTGGGATTCAGGGTCAAACATTGTTTTGAGATCCTGGGATCACAGCACAGAAAGCCTTTTGGCATGCCAGCACTTACAGACCAGTAGTTTTACCACATGCTCGCAGTCTAAGGCAGTCAGGACTGACTAGAAGAAAACCAAGCACTCAGGCTGTCATAGGTGGTCCGTTGTGTTCTATTCCACTGTGAGATGGCAGTAATAGCTGCTGACTTTGTACTTGCTGTCTTTCAGTCAGTGAAAGACTGACTTCTTGTCTTTCTCTAGACTACTTCAGTAAACTCACCAGTACCTACACTGTGAGAAAAAGAGAGCACTTTGCCTCCCACCTGGGACAGAGTTGCCATCTCTATGCAGGCAAAGATTTGGAGCATCAACTATTGTAATAGGGAGTCCAACATAATTTATGAATGGCATTGCTTGAACAAAGGTATAAAGTAAGCTTGTTGGGTGAGCATAGAATCATAGAATTTTTCAGTTTGGAAAGGACCTTAAAGATCATCAAGTCCAACCACAACCTAACTACCCTAACAACCCTCTGCTAAACCATGTTCCTGAGCACCACATCCAAATGGTTTTTAAACATATTTAGGGATGGCAACTCAACAGTCTTCCTAGGTGGGAGGCCAGGGAGGCCTTTGAATGTTAACTCTTCTTCTGTAGTTTGAAGGGCTATTTATTATGTAAAACATCTGCTAGTCTGCGGCTGCTGCTACATCATCACTTTCTATCCCTTTTATGAACAAAATTTCATGATTGCTATGCCCATGTTATTGCCATCTATTCAATAGCACTTGGGTGGCTGCAGCACACTTCTATTTCTGAAACTGATTATTCCTCTGAGTGAAAGATGGCCATCTCACTGTTCAGTTGTTGTGATGGTGTTCAAGGCACCAGGCTCAGCTTCAGTTCTCCACTTCCCAGCTCTGCAGACCCCTCTTTGAAAAGACTAAGTCTGTGTTGGGTAAGGTTATTACTGACACAGACATCATCTGATTTCAGCTTTAAAGCTGAAGGCAAGAGACCAGGCACACTTCTTGGATTTGGATGTTCCCAGGAGCAATCCAGTTGACTTCTTGGGATTGATTCAGACCATGTTTCCTCCATCTGACAGACACCTAGTTTGACTGTGCAGTACTGGCCTACATTCAGAAGGCTATCTTCCTTGCCAATCTTGGGCACTCCATTAAAAAGGCTACAGCTTTAATTCCAAAGAAGAAGCCAGGGAGACGTTGATAGGAATCACTGAGCACTGGCTGCAGCCAAGCCCTGTGGACAAATCTGAGTACTGGGTGCTGCTCAGTTGGGAAGACAGGCAGGTTTTAAGGGGAGGGGAGCAGTGGCTGAGCAGAGGCAGACTGTGTGAAACCCATCTGTTTCTCCTAATCCACTCTGTTTCATCATTTCCCCTGGCCAAGAGCAGAAGTTTGAAGGCCATGCAAGCAGCCATCCGTACTCCCCACAGAGGCACACCACTGCTGCACTACAGTCTAGAGGTGTGCACACACACGCACATACACAGCCAGCATGCATAAAGAGAATGATAATGCTAACTAAAATATAAATTCTGGGTTGTCATTTCATAAGTAATTAAGAAGCAATGGCAAGTGACTCCATCCCTCCTCTCCATTCATATGGTATGAAATGAGCGTGCACCTTTCCAGCACACGGCACTATTATAACGCCTTTAGAGGAAAATGAGGATAACCTTTTCTCCAGCCTGCCAAGGAACTGTGTAACCTTGTAATTATCTGGCTTTAGATAGAGGAGATACATTGTAATTGTGTACAAAAGAGGTCACAGGTTTATGTATTCCCTGACAGTCAGCAGAAAGAGAACCAGGGCAGAACCTCTGCAGCAGACCTTTCTAATTTATTTTCCCCAAGTGCATTAAATGTTAATGCCATCTTTCTAACCTGCATGTTAGCACATTTATGAACATGTGATTAACTGGTACCACACCAGAAGGCCCAGAGTGTCAAAAATTGTGTGGTTTTAATTGGTTACAGAGTTTATAGAAAAGTCAAACTTAGATGATCTCAAATCAGTGAAATTCTGTAATACCAGACCACAGTTAGAAACCTCAGCTGCTCAGTGAGGAGTGTCATTGGTTTTGTTTTCCATACCTTGTGGTTTGTAAAACCCTAAAAAGCATGCCCCCCCTTCATGGGGCGTTCTGCAGAAACACAAAGCAAAAGGTGTCCTTCCAGAGTAGCACAACAGAGTAACACAACAGAGGCCACATGTATCACTAGTGAATGGCAGCATCCCAGACAAAACTTCTGCTGTGTCAGCCCTGACCAAGTTTTGGCAGCTATCCTGCAGGTGAAAGTGTTAGAGGGATGCTGGAGACACATAATATAGTGACCATAACCAATGTGAAGTCAATGTTTCTGTCAGACACTCCGCTTCTGAGTAAGTTCCTATTGGCATACCAAGGAGCAACACAAAGCTCACAGCCCTTCCTGAGACTACATCCAACAGCATCCTCCCCTCACACCCATAGGAGATCTAGAGAGAGGAAAGAAGTCCCTCAGTCACTCATGAGACCACTATGGATGCACAGGGCCATAGAAAAGAGAACAGTGTTTTAAGTCTTATTAAAAGTGGGTTTGTATGAAGCAACCACTGCTTGAAATAATCAAACAAGCATTAGAAGGGGTTTTACCAGTGCTAAATGAGAGGATGTTACTGAGAGAACATCCCCATCCATCTGCTGGACAATTTTTACCAAAAACAAGCAAAAAAACCCACGTGTTTCAGGAGGGAGATGTGAGCACTGACAAAATGGAGGGATCCAGAAAGATCATAGTGACTTCAAATTTTAAAGAAACTTCTAGTTCAGAATAGGAACCATCCTGAAAATAAGTGTGAATCCTTCTCCCACGCAAGAAAGTGCATGAAATGTCCATTGTGAGACAGGAAGTGCTCACTGCAATATAACAGCAAAGGACTGATTCTAAAGGACCAGATGTGCTATCTAAGGAGGAATGCTGCTCCATGCCCTCCACCGCCTCCTCCTCACCCCTGCTCACTGTGCACTGCTCTCCATTTGCTGCCCTGCAGTGCCTGTAAGCACAGAAAGAGGAACACTTTCTTAGTATTTACCCACAAAGTGTGTTTAACCTACCTTCAAAGAGATTTAAGTGGCCACAGGGTCAGGTGTTGTCTTTTAGGAGTCAAAGACTTTACAAGCAGCTTCTGGATGCTCACAGCTCAGTTCTCATTGCTACAGTGGGTGCACATCCTCCTTCTCCTAAAGACCATAAAGGCTTTTCTGTCCCATTTGCTTTGCAAGCAGCATGTGCCTGAGCAGCTGTGGGGTGGTTCATAAAATTCATAGTATAGCCTGCGTTGAAAAAGTCTATAATGATCATCTTGTTTCAACCCTCATGCCATCAGCAGGGTGACCAGCCGCTAGACCAGGCTGCCCAGAGCCACATCCAGCCTGGTCTTAGATGCCTCCAGGGATGGGGCATCTACAGCCTCCTTGGGCAATCTGTTCCAGTATGTCACCACCCTCTGTGTGAAAAACTTTCTCCTAATATCTAACCTAAACCTCCCCTGTCTCAGTTTAAAACCACTCCTCCTTGTTCTATCACTACCCATCCACATAAATAGTTATTCCCCCTTCTGCTTAAACACTCCTTTCAAGTACTAGAAGGCCACCATAGTGAATGTATCCTGTCTCCTTCCTCCTGGGAGAAGAGGATAGGGGCTTTTGAACCACATTATCAGACATCAGCTTGCTTTTTAATACCTACTGTACAGCCTCCTACTCTTGACAAACTAGCTGCCTTTCCTGTGCCCCAGAGGTCAATTTGAATTTAAAAACACCTGATGCAGCGACTGGTAACAACTTTCTCTGAGTTGAGCTCCTGTGCAAGGAGCATTACCAGATGCTCCTTAGGTGGAATCGCCCATTTTCCCATTCGGAGGGTTAGAAAAGCAGAATAGCTCCAAAGCACTCTCGGGCAAAGAGTAAATATCTGATATGCATGTTTTTGGGGGGATCACAAATGCAGCATATAAAAAAGAGCCTTCTCAGGGAAATCTGGTGAGAAAATGTAAATGGTGTTCCACCATAGCACAAAGGAAAAGCAATGAGCAGAGACGACAACCCAAATTTCCCTTTGTGCCTAATGACTAATCAGAAGAAAATTTCTCCAGCAAAATTTTCTCGGTGGTTACTATAAACAAGACTGAGAATGGTCATGACCCAGAGAAGCACAGAATGTATTACAGCTCGGTTTGGTCTGGTGTTCAGTGAAACAACTGTTCCTCTCCCTGCACTTCTGCCCCCTGACAATGTGGTAGTTTCAAAGGAGACAGTTTTGCAGTTTCGCATTCTACTGTCCTCCTGAGCTGGGTAAGAAATGTAAAATTAATGCCTGAAAATGGAAGGCCTCACTCAGAGCATTCAAGAGAGCGGGAAAATAAGAGGTAGTAGAAACAGGGCAACACTGTGCTGACGCTGGGTCTCGGCCAAACTTCTCTGTTTGGTACTTTTTTTCTGAGCCTCAGGGAGTTTGTTTCTCTGGCTGGTAAAAGGAAGAAAAGAAAAGAAAAGAAAAGAAAAGAAAAGAAAAGAAAAGAAAAGAAAAGAAAAGAAAAGAAAAGAAAAGAAAAGAAAAGAAAAGAAAAGAAAAGAAAAGAAAAGAAAAGAAAAGAAAAGAAAAGAAAAGAAAAGAAAAGAAAAGAAAAGAAAAGAAAAGAAAAGAAAAGAAAAGAAAAGAAAAGAGAAGAAAAGAGAAGAAAAGAGAAGAGAAGAAAAGAAAAGAAAAAAAAGAGAAGAGAAGAAAAGAGAAGAGAAGAAAAGAGAAGAGAAGAGAAGAGAAGAGAAGAGAAGAGAAGAGAAGAGAAGAGAAGAGAAGAGAAGAGAAGAGAAGAGAAGAGAAGAGAAGAGAAGAGAAGAGAAGAGAAGAAAAGAAAAGAAAAGAAAAGAAAAGAAAAGAAAAGAAAAGAAAAGAAAAGAAAAGAAAAGAAAAGAAAAGAAAAGAAAAGAAAAGAAAAGAAAAGAAAAGAAAAGAAAAGAAAAGAAAGAAAAGGTTCTTTAAAGTTTTATCTCTCCTTTAATAATATTCAGTCTGAAGTCTCTTTCCCACATATAAATTCTTAATTTTTTTTTCCACTAGATCTTCTATTTAAAAATAAACAAACTGCATGTGAAAGGCATTTTTACTTTTGCCATTAAGCATTTAAAACACAAACTAAGTCTGCAAAGGTCTTCTCTGTTAAAATATGGAAAGGTTTTTTCCAACAATTTAATAAAGGTTCCCATGCCCTGCTGGGTGCATTTGGAAGTAAAAAGAAATGATATAGAATATATTATTGATCATTCCTTGTGGAACACCAACAATGATAAATCATATAGAACTGCACAGTTCATTAGACATTGACAGGGTGAGGTACTGCCCTTCTGGTGTGTGTGCTGCAGGCAGCAAGCAGATGCATTATAAAATACCCTCTTTTTTATTTAACTCTTCAGAGGCCCCCACAACTTGAAAGAATGGCTTTCAAAAAAGTTTCACTTTTTTTCAGCTTGATTATGCACTTATGGTACACACACAAAAGAATGGCAGACATTTTGCCTATATGGAGAATCATAGAATTATAGAATGGTTTAGGTTGAAGGAGATGTCCCAGCCAGCTCCAAACCCTGCTGTGGACAGGGCTGCCCCCCACCAGCTCAGGCTGCCCAGGGCACCATCCTTGAGCACCTCCAGGGATGGGGCATCTCAGCTTCTCTGGGCAGCTGTGCCAGCACCTCACCAACCTCTGGTGAAAGAATTTCTTCCCAGCACCTAACCAATATCTCTCCTCTTCTAGCTTAAAAACATTCCCTTTGTCCTATCACCATTAGAACATGTAAAAAGTCAGTCCTCCTCCAGCCTGTAAATTCCCTCAATTACTGGAAAGCTGCAGTGAGGTCTCCCCGGAACCTTCACTTCTCCAAGCAAAACAAGCCCAATTACCTCAACCTTTCTTCATAGGAGAGGTGCTCCAGCCCCTTTAATCCACAAGTGAGAACAAGAGTTCATTTTTCTGGAAAAACTGAATTGCCCTGGATAGGTCAGAATCTATTCCTCCCCATTTAAAACCCATCTATATCAAGTGCTCCAAGAAGCAAGAATGCAGAGTTTAGAAATTCAAAATCCTGATGCTAACATTGAAAATGAAAAGTCAATTTTCACAGTGATTATTTATACATCTAATGATGCTGTTGTCAGCATTACTGATGCCATTCACCAGTAATTGTTACTTGCTTTTCCTGCTGCTACACAAATAGTAGAAGCGGGCATAGGCTCACATACATCACTGCAGCATATGACGCCCACAAATGGATTAATCAGCTCTCATTAGTTGCTAGGTAACAGTGACTTGACCTTAGTGCATGTTTAGCCAAGGAGGGACATGATGTGATGATGCTTCACATGTGAGCACGCACTGCTACCACACCTGCTGCTGCCAGCCCCACGTAAGCTGCACCACCCTGCTAGATAAGTGTGCTAGAAAATGAGATGACTGTCCTCACTATGGCCCTTCTCACAGCTTTCCTTGGCACATCTTGCTCCCTGCTGTCAGTGCCTGCGTGATGCTGATGTTACACTGTGGGGCTGCTGAAGGGCTTCATGAGCAGCACGATCACTCCATTCTGGTTTTCCAGTTTGGGAGTTATTCTGATCCCACTATAAATGGCATTGCACCTTTTTTAAATTTGCAGATAACATTACCAATTGGTACCACACAAATCTTCAGGATTCCTGCTGACACTGACAATTGAGAAACAGGTGAGAAATGATCTCTTCTCTGGCACATATGCATCAGACAAAATATGTAAGAGGTGAAAGAAATGAAGTAACATCTGCATTTTCTTGACCCAAGAGTAGGCGGTGGGGCACAACGAAATAAAGAGACTTGCATAGAGACTTAGGATAAGCTGCAGCAAAGCCAAGGGCTGAGTTTCTGCTTTGTTACTTTACCATAGCCCAGAGGAAACATTGATAGACACCATCTCCCGATAATTTTTCACACCTCAGCCTTTGTATGTATTGCGTGTAGTCTTTGCAGCGGAAACTCCGGAAGGATTAAAGGGCTGAGAAGGCTGATGTAAGGAACATTGATTTATTTTAGTGGAAAAAAATAAAATAGAATTATTGGGTAAATCAGTTGCTTGACTCAAGATTAAAGCCCAGTCTGCTTAATTAAAAAGAAACAGCTCCATACTTCCGTGAGTTTTATTAGAATGTATAAAGGCATTAACATTCAGAAAATGGATAACCACATTTAAAAGTACTGCTCTTTAAAAAATAAAAATAAATAAATAAAACTAAACTAATTGAATAGTGACATCAAGATGTCGTTAAAATTGCATCAGGAAATTAATGGAGGAACATTAATAATAGGTTAAACCACCAATTAGTCAAATCACCAAATTAATGCAGCAGGAGATTGAATCGTGAGATTAAAATAACAAAGAATCTCTACTTACCAATTCTTCAGACTGGAAGGAAGGAGCATGTTTACTTTAGCTTAAACTTGCAACTAAAAGATTTTACCCAAGGTAATAAAAGTAATTAATCTGCTTTTAAGAAGTTACAGAAATCAAATTGTGGTTTGAGTCATGACTTGGTGATAATTCAAGAGTTTCTTTTCAAGCTCGCCAATATCATAATGACAAATATTTCTTTCCCCTATCCACATTTTCAAGACATAGATTTGATAGCTAATTTTAAAAGAGAATGTTTAACAAAAATAAAAATAATTACAACTTAAATCTCGTGTTGTTTTTGCTAACCCAGGAAAATACCTTTCTTATTCTAGCAAAATTGCACTATACTAAACCCAAAATTTGGTTTTGGTCACCTTGTATACATGCACTTCACAGAGGGGTACAAAAGGGCACCCAGTCCATACTCTAACTGCACTTCACCAGGAGGCGTCTAGTCAAATCTATGGCTGCTGAGTCTTCACCTGCTCTATCTCCACAAGTAGATGCTCCTCCACAACTGTCTACCTGCCCTAAAGAGCACATGGGACTTGAACTTATGCACCCTCTTCCTTGCAGTGCCACCCACCAAGCTCTGGGGACAGTCCATTGATTATAAACAACACAGCTCAACCTGTCTCATAGTGAATAGACTTTAAACACCACGAGATGCCTATCCAAAGCATCATCTTCCTGGAAACACCTGTCCTTGCAGTCCCAGGAAGTAAACACTATCCTAGAAGACAAACTCAGAGAAGCACTCTCTTGACCATTCTCTTGGGTAGTAGCCATGATGCTGTTTGGCACCAGCATCTGCTAACCAGCCCACATGTGCCCTGTATGAATGAGGACCCTGGTGACATTCCCCAAATGGCAAAGCTCAACCCTGAGAGTTTGTCACATCAGCCCACAAAGTAAGGCTGCTGAGAGATTTTGTATCTGTGCATATAGTTAGGTCTGGCTTCTAGTGATTGCCACAAAGAAGTGAGAGGCATCTTTGATGTAAATACCAGCTGAAGGTTGCTGAAGAATGATTTGTTTCACCAAAACATGCCAGAGGAGAGTCTCAATAATCTGAAGTATTTACTTCTCAGAATACTCATTTTTGTAGCATACCCATGACCTAAACATTTTCAAAATGTATTAAGAGAATAATTTCTGATCCACCTTTTGCATCCATCACTTCTCCCTTCTTTCACAGGTTCACTTAATGGTTTTTCCCATGTTTATTCTGCAGAATGACATTAGTTCACAATCACCACAGACACTGTAGTTTGTCACTATGAGTACAAAGTACAGTGAGCACAATTACTCTAGAAAGAAGGGAGCTTTCAGGGGTGGGTTTGTTTGTTTTCTTTCTGTGAGTCATATATACCTTTGATGTTGGTAATATGTGGGCAAGTGATAAAATGAATCAAAAGAGAATACTCCATCCCTGTCCAAAACAACTTACTATTGTGATTTTTAAGATATGAAAACATTTTATCTAAATGGACAAGATAAGAATAAATAGATTTGATTTAGAGAAAGAAAAAAGATACTAACAGAAGGAGAAAGGTTTGGTGTGTTTAGAAATGAAGCACAAAAATCTAGTTCATTGTCTCTTCAATACAGAAGTCTGGGAAAACAAGGAGCTAGATTGGGGAAACTAAATCCAGCTAACTCTCTTTTTGTTTTTTAAGATGCCCTAACAATAATGCAGCAGGGTGAAAAGATCAGGACCACTTTATACACATTGTGCTAATTACTGCAAGTACTTAAAGTTGTAATTAGCTTATTATACTGCAGAGAACCTAACATAGCATGTCTTTCAAAAAAATTTCTCTCCAGATCATTAGTGGGAAAGCTAACAACATCTGCTTCAAATAAAATCAACCAATTAGCACAGGCAACTTCGCATAGTTTGCAATCAGAGAATTATATTGTGCCAAGTGCTAATTTCAATGTGAATTCTATCTCCTTCTTATATCCCACGCTTATCTGCCAGCACAGCTGGTGTTTAACACCACTGACTTCAGTGAAGTCTCCAAAAAACTTATGTTAATTTGAAGTAACCTAATCAGAAGTGTGCAATACAAACTGGGCTTGATCTCAGCTTAATTAAAAGTGACCTTGTCATTTCACTGCATGTAAAACACCAGTATCTCACTATTTATCACTCAGCTATGATAAATATGCAGCTTATGTGAGAATCAGGGATGACAAGCTCAATACTAAAGGAGTTATTTTCAGATATCAAAGCTTGATTTTAATGTACTGTAAAATGCCATTCGCTTCTGCTTGCCAGCAAATTATTCAAATAGTTCAGAAAACCCAAAATAATCTGCAAAACCTCTCTCCAAAATTCCCAAACATGGCACCATTTCAGAATTTTTCTTTTGGTTTGCTGTGAGAATCAAAAGCTGGCTATTGTCACTGGCAGTAGATGGGAAAGGCAGCTTGCTTTTTAAAATGAAGTTTGTGCCTGTTCAGTGTTGATTTTGCAGTTTTTTCTAGTGGATGAGATTAAAAAGAAGATGAATCTGAACATGAAACCAAAGATTTGTTCAGGGAACTCAACATAGCAAAACATAATAATCAGAAAACAAATTATAAAGTAATTTATTTCTTCATTGCATTTTCCTTTTTAAATAAAATACTATAATTTTCATGCTTGATTGTGTTTTATCAGTTATGTTTGCTGCCAGGTAGAGGTGGTTTCCTGAACCAACTTGACTGTTCCTATGGAGGTAATACTGGGAAGTATCATAGAATCACAGAATGGCCTGGGTTGAAAAGGACCACAAAGATCATGTAGTTTCAACCCCCGTGCTATGTGCAGGTTCACCAGCTGCAAGACCAGACTGCCCAGAGTCACATCCAGCCTGGCCTTGAATGCCTCCAGGGATGGGGCATTCACAATTTCCCTGGGCAACGCATTCCAGTGCATCACCACCCTCCAAGTGAAAAACTTCCTCCTCATACCTAACCTAAGCCTCCCCTGTCTCAGTTTAAAACCACTCGCGCTTGTCCTCTCACTATCCATCCATGTTAACAGTAATTCCCCCTCCTACTTAAGCACTCATTTCAAATACTTGAAGGCCACAGTGAGGTCTCTCCAGAACATTCTCTTCTCCAAAGTAAATCTGCAACTTGTGCTTTGGTCCATTCTCTGAAGGACTTCTGCTCTCATCCTTTGCCTGTTGGAAACCCAAGTTTCCTTTCTCCCTGCAGATCACTGCAGAAATCCCACTATGGGTCCCACACTGGAATCTACACAGGATCATAAATAACTACAGGGGCCACTCCTAGCATAGGCATAGTTATAACAGGAAAAAAAATAATAATAATAAAATTTAAAAAAAGCACCTAAATTTTTTTGCTGCCTTGGCAGATAGTGGCTCACACAGAAGAAAAAGTAGTAATGAAAGCAGTTATCCTGTCAGGGTAACTGTGTCAGTGCTAAGCAGTCAGACAGAAGACAGCTTGTCTCAGGGGAGTAGTAGCAACCAGCCATGCGTGTAGACAGCCTACTGCAAGGTGAACTACACTAACTCAGCTCTCGCCAAGGCTGCAGACAATATAGCTGACCTCATGCTTACTGAGAGCAAAAGCACAGCCAACTCCTAAAGCTCAGCTGAGTGATTTGACCTATTGTAGACATCTCCATTGTGTGCTGGAAACATCTGCCCAAGCAATGTGCTCACTGCCATCGGTGGAGAGAAAGCACAACCAGAGCACCACTAGTTTTAAAGCAGAGACCTGAAATAAGCAAATGAACTGAACTTCAAAATGCCTTCAAGTGAAATTTAGTGTGACTAATTCAGACACATGCATCCATGCTGAAGATGGCAAAGTGAGGTGAGGTGGCTAAGTAGCCTGGCTGACAAACCCAGAGATGTAGAACTTTTGCCAGAAAGGGACAATAAAAAAACACAGCCCTAACTTCTTCTGCTCTAGAATGAAGGTTTCCAGTTAGAACTGGTCTAGTATCCTGATTACTCTGGCTCAGGCTCACTTGTTTGTAACCTGCTCCCCCATACACCATGATCTAGTAGTTGGGTTATTTACCACTTAACAGTTTATGTCCTTACAGGAGGTTAGGGGTAGTCTCTTCTGGTGGAAGGTAGTCAGCTTCTCATTTTGAGTAGGCTTTTTGTGACTTTTCAGCTTGTTCAGAATCAGCATCTCCATCTCTCTCACATTAGGTTGCCTTTGAAGTTGCTTGTTTAGCACTGTAAGTGACAAACTACTTCACTGACTGAGGAAGGACAGGGACTAGGTGAATAACCTTGATATATGTAGCAACAGGATTAAATAATGAAAAATTACCATGACCAAAGGCATTGTGTTCGTTCTCGGTAGCATCCGAGTATTTTCTTCCAAATTTTCTGTCACTAAGATTCTGTGCAACTGTATGCACAGTAATGCAAATGTATATGTAGTAATGTGCGTGATAAATGCACACATAAGAAATATAATTCTATTACAGAGTATGTCTTTTCTTACATATGTGAATTTAACATCTCAACATTCGATCTTTTCAAACTATAACAAAAGCTCCCTCAAGAACAATGACTCATGCAAAGCAATTGAAAACATATCCAACAGCTCTTTTGAGGGAGGCTGCATATTACACAGACAAGTCAAGTACGTAACAGTTTATGACAAAACATAAATTAAATTGATCATCATGGACTCATTGTTAAGACTGGATCACTTAGAGAATAAAGCCAAGAATAATGCTTTCCCAAGTTAGGCTTTACAAAATGTTGTAGGTGACAAAATAAAAGCAGAGAAACCTGGAAATCTACTTCTAAGAAAGGCTCTATAGATACTCTCACAGGTTAAAAAAAGCAGCAAAATAGGCTTTGGAGATTACCTAATGTTGAATACTTCAGTATGAAGGCTGCATTATCCCTGTGAATGCTGTGAAGCCTTTTCACAAGAATACAAGTCTTGCATGAAACAGTTATGAAGCCCAACACTCCCAAATCTAGTCATCCTTTTTTTTTTTTTTTTTTTTTTTTTAGGAAAGCTTTGTTGTTGAGGAAATGTTCTAAGAGATTGCTGGGACTTAATCTTGATTTAGTAGAGGCTTTCTTCTCCCTCTACACTACATAGTACTGGTTTAGATCTAGAGAAGTCCAAAGTTGTTTGCTACCATTTACTTCCCCGCATGGGATCAATACAAAACAGGCTCCCACTTTTACACCAGAGGCAGCTGTTCAAAACTGAAGCAAACTGGCAGCGATTGGGTAAGACAATAGTTTTAGAGTTATGTAAAATACATTTAGGCTCAAAACAACAGCCCAGCCTGTAATCAGGGGCAAAATTGTTGTGTTTCAAAGCTTTTTATAGACCGCTAATTATTATGTTTGTTCATTAGTTCTTCAACAGTAGCTAAATAGTTGGCTTTGAAGAAAGAGTATACATCTAGGAGAGGCTGTAATGTAGACCAGGCAGCCATGTTAAAGGTGAGAAAAGTTTAAAAGGTGGCACATGAGGAGACAAAAGGGAGGGGGAAAAAAGAAAACACATTTACAAAGGAATGAGAGTGAAAGAAAGAGAAGCAGGGAGGAAGAGATAAGAAATAGAAACAGAAAGATAATAAAAGGTATAAGAAAGTGAAGGGAGCAGTAATTTACCACTTGGGGAAAATAAATAAATAAATAAAATTTAAGATAAGTTTATGAACTCTTACTTGTGCAATCATTTCGTTTGTTTTGTTGAATCCTTTCATCCTCAATAACCATGCAAATGGGTGAACCAGCCATCTTAATTATCAGAGATGGCTGCCATATCCCTTTAAGGTTTTTAGGGCTTTGCTTTTTAAGGAAAGCACCTTGCTGCATACTTTGGGAGTATTGATGTAGGATAGACATCATCTTGAGAAACAAGGTTCCTCCACCAGCTGTAGGGCCTTCTGAAAACCCTCCATAAGACCATACTCTTAAAAGTGGTCTGGTCAGCCCTGGTTCCCACTGATGCCAGGGAGGAATGAGAGTGCACAGAATTTTGCTGACTTTCTTGAAGTACTTAACAGCAAAAGCTTTTGGGAATCAATGCATCAATATAAACATAGTTTAAACATGGAGTGCTGAAATCTTGGGGTTTGAAATGTACATAAAGCTTATAGCTCATGCTATAAGACTAATGTTTTGCATAAAGTCTAATTATATAAGAGTTGAAGACATCTGGGTAGCTTGCATTGAATAAAATGTCAATCCAAAGATGAACACTTTGGTAAGGGGAATCTCTATGCTGTAGCTGTAGACTGATGCTTTCCATGACTATCTTCAACTTTGTTTTAAAAGAAATCTTTTTCAATATTATCATTTCTCCTCTTATGTTTGCAGATGATCTGTTTTATCCTTTGTGTTTTGACGTGGCACAGGAGTTCTGTCTTATCAGAAGACGTTAGCCTTCAAAGAAAAAAAAAAAAAAAAAAAAAAAAAAAAAAAAAGAGAGATGTCCAATTAAAAGATATTCATTTAGATGAGCCCCCATGCAGAGCAATGTAGTGTCTGGACTTCCAGTCATATCCCTTGAGACTGCTACAGGAAATGCTGCACTTCAAAAGAACAAAAATGTTTATTGTTACAATTTCACTTTAGCAATCATTGTTTATTGCAGCACAATTATAGTAATGCAGTTTTGAGTATGAAGATACATAGCATTTGGGAAGAGTTTTATTTTCTCTTGGTTACTGTTTTCCCTCAAGCTCAAAGCCTCTCCAGTGGTGCAGGTGAAATTAATTCACGACAAATTGACCAGTTTGAGCTGCTGCTAAAATATAATCTATTCAAAGCAAAATGGGGAGTGTGAATCTGCAGTGCTTCTGTTGGAAGTTTTATCTTTCTAGGGTCAAAAAAAAAAGTGCAACAATGACTGCAACATATGAATGCATGTGAACTAAATACATACAGTAGTGATTTACTTATTTACTTGATTTTTTTTTCCAAGGAGTGTTACTGCCACAGACATTGTGTAAATAATTTAATTAATGGACATATTGCGATTGAACTTAAAAGATTTAAATTTCTGACACTAAAAATGACTATAAATAAAAGCAGAGGATAAATTTCTTAGGTCTGAATAAAATTAGTCCCAATTCTTACTTCCTTATCAAAGAAATGGAATCATAGAACCACAATCCTTTGTCTGTCTATAGAGTTCCTGTAGTTCCACCTGCTGCCTGTATCTGCAACAGGAGATACAAGAGAACTGGGAGCATGAGGTGGTTCTGTAAAAGCCAAGTTTCTCAGACTGGCCTAGCAACCCTTAAAATGCCTGCTCTCCCTTAGGTGACATCCTATCTGGAGTTACAAATACTGCTGAAATTCCATTTCAGCAGCAGCTGTGAAGCTGCCAACAGGTGTCCTGAGCCAAGGTTCTTTTGCAACTGTTATTGCTTAATGGGAACAAAAATGATTACAAAGGATCTGACAACATGATCAAATGCTATAATTATCCTAACAGAGTAATACCAATAGGCACGTTAACAAGGGAAAGGGAATCATTTTCCAGAGAAAAAAACTAACTTTAATATATCACTTGTCTTCTTCTAGTGTGTGATTGCTGTATTTATCAAAAATAATATATATATATTTTAAAAGACTATGTTTCTCTAATGAAATAAGAATAAATATACCACTGGGAAAATTGTCTAGAATATAACATTTTGTTTTCTCCTTCCTTTCTTTGTTTAAGAATATCTCCTTCCCAAGTGATGTTTTCTTCATTCTCAAGAGACAAGATAATGTATCTAAAGAAGTCTCCCAAAGTCTGGAAATACCCCCATAGAGATCTTACTAGGATTCTTTCTTCATTCATGATGATTGTACATAATAAACATGTTAGGGACTGCTGAACCTAGTAGCCTAATAGAGGCAGAGATGCCACATCTCCATCCCACCAGAAAGTAGTTTAAGCAAGTATTTCCTGTAGGCACATACGCACTCTCAGATATACAGCACATACATCCTGCAAGTAATACAAACCAGTGCAGACAGAAATACTCAGCACTCACACATACTCAAAGAGTACCTCTGACTAATCAATAAATGACCATAAGTGGCAAATATATACATATGGATACAATATGGATACATCTAATAGCTGGCCATGGACACTCAGTTTATCTAGTACCTGGATGTTGTATTGCAGGTCTCTCCAGCAGATGGCAGATGGGTGTGCAAGCCCCACTCTGTCTGCTGGTACAAATCCTCTCACTTCCTGAGCGCACACACAAAGATTCACATGCCTACACAGCTTCAAGCCCACAGTAACAGGCCTTGTGCATTCGTGCACACATATGCATCTCTCAGGACATACTTGAACCCTACATTCCCACCTATAGTTGTCTATTCCCTCTAGCAGTCAATATTCAGGCCCTCTGGTCTCTCCAGTATCTGACACAGACTTATAGCTCCTTCAATAGCTTGTTCCCAGGACACTTTTGCATCTCACCAAATAGTTTTTGATATTTGATGATTACAAGTGTAACTGAATATGCTCCCTGTACTGGCACCTTATGTTTGGCCTGTGGTCCCACTCCAGTTGCTGGCACTTAGTCCTGCACAAAAACATTTATACACAGAACAAAGAATCCCTCACCCAGGAAAACAATTAGAAGTTGTGTTTGGTCAGATGACAGCACAGACTGTGTTGAGGAAGAACTGAACATGGTTATACAAATGCATTGACCAGCAACATTTTTACATGGATTCAGCTCCTTTTCTTTCTATATTCCTAAATTTGTTCCTCCCCAGATTACCTAAATCTTTTCTGCAACTTCTGTTTCTCCCCAGACATCCCATGAAAATCTTGTGCAGATTCAAAATACCATTTCTTCTTTCCCAAAGTAAGATTCGTATCCCCAAAGGCAGTAAAGCCTGTCTGTCTGAAAGGTGCTCCTTCCCACTGAGTCATCATGAAGAGTGTCAACCTCAGACTACAGGGCTGATCACCCAGAGAGGGGTCATAGGATGGTAATATTCAGATTCCCCATTGTTCCTCTGTCCACCTATGTGTGTGGAGACAAGCTTTTTATAGCACCCCCCAACAAAACTTATTAATGCCATGTCATCAGCACACATAGGGTGCAATAGGTAACGACAGAGCATAAATGCTGCAGACTAAAACAGAAAAGGTGTTCAATACTGCCAGCTGTGTGATGAGACTCTATTGATCACACAGAAAGTACATTCATTATCCAGGATGCAGTCGGCTCCATGCTGGTAAGTTGTTCAGGAAAAGGCAATGACATACAAGAATCAATTCATGCCCCCTCTACATGATAGCACAACAGTATCATTCCCTTTCACACATAATTAAATTTCTGTCAGCCATCCACCATCACTTCCTCAGAACTAACCCTCATATTCTCTTTTTGCTTTTCTCATATTCTAAGATATAAGCACGTTGTCTTGCTATAAGAGCCAAGAGTTATTCATAACAGTAACCTCACTCAGTGTTAGCCGCAACTGTTATGATCACCAGTAGCTTGGAAGATTGCGTGCTTTTTTGGTGTTTTGTTTTTTGTTTTTAGCAGAAGCACAGAAAATTCTCGACAAACTTCCACAATATCTGGTTCTGCAACTAACATCTATGAGCCTTAACCTATCACAGCCTGTATCAGGAAAAGACCACATCATTAATATTTATGGCAAAGCTGATTTCTTGTAGGTTTACAGAGCAAGTTGGTTTGTAGTGGTCTCACTTTAGCATCTGTAACTTACAGTAATAACATTAAGGTGTATGGAGAAGGAATAATGACTAGGATAGAATGTGACATAAAAATCCAGATTTTTGGTCAGAGAAATATAACTTCCTAAATAGCTTATTATGCACTGGTCACTGTGACACTCTCCTGTTAAGCCCATACATAAATTACCCACATTCATAAAAATTCAGATATTATGTCACAATGAGAGGATTAGAGATTTGCTAATTCAAATGAGTAGAGCATTTATTGCATCTGCCACATGCAGTCTTTCCTAATCATTTTATAGGTGTCCAAGTGTTCAACCTGGCAGGCATGAAGCAAGCTCTGGTCTTATAACTACTGACAGTTCTGTATTATTTCAATAGATATGTAAATACAAAGTCACATTCAGTGGTCAAAAGCACTTTGGTCATGAGAAAGACACACAGTTGGTCTTGTTACAAAGATGACAACAGTCTTCAAGAAACAAAGACTATGAGACATCCCAACTGGCAGTTATTCTTTAGTGAAAGGGGACTCCTCAGTTCTCCTTCAGATGCTGCATTCTTAAAGCTCTTTCTCCATGTTTGTCCCTCTTTTTCAAACCAAACTTTGCTTTCTAACCAGGTTAAAATCAAATATTGATCAAGACACATTTCAAATTTTCTAAGCCGTATCTTTCTTTCACTGTTAATCTCAGTTCCCTTTTAAGCTCATCATTGCTTTTTTCTCATAGAAGAATGAGAATTCCTGTAAACAGTGTTTTTGGAGGGGCACAGAGCTGACTTCTGTCCCCAGGCAGTGCACGCAAACAGACATACTGCTCTTGGTCCTGTAAAAATCATTCCAGTCCACATCATTCTTTCATTAGTTTTTCTCTTGTGACGGCCAACAACATTGCCAATTAACACTAATCATGGTATGGACACCTGTCCACTAGGAAAGAGGCTGAAAACAATTATGTAGTCATTTTACAATGCTCATGGAGCAGCTGTCAAATGATAATGACTTTCAGTCACTGTTGGCTTTGGCTGTGTTGCAACAGGTGGCCAAAAGGTGAAATACTACTTATGCCATTATCTGCTGTCTTAGTTATTCTAGCCTGGGTTTTCATTCTCACCTCTACATTCCACAGTACTTAAGCGTAGGATGTGGAATGACAGATATAATGCCCATGAATGTATGTTGCATGCTGTCCTACTGAGTGTAAAGTCTTTTCAAATATGAAGAAATTTATTTATCTCATTTCTTCAAGAAGATAAAATGGCAGATACTTAAGCAGACAGAGATTAAAAAATGGAAATTGGGATTGCAATTTGGAAGTCTTTGTGTTTCCAGTGATTTGATATTTAATTTATTTTTACAGTTATGTAGGTTCTTACAGGTTCCTATAGGAACATGTTCTAGCAAGCTCAGATGGTGCTGTTTGTGCCAAAGCTTTTGGGATTCATGGATCATAATCACCTCAGATCTGGGAACAAGAAACATAGAGAGATCAAGCAGATGACAAATGTGAAAATCTTGGTTGAAGCAATTTTCCTGCCACTGTAGATGATTTCTTTGACATATTCTCTAGGAGTCTATATCTCCATGACAGCATACCACCACCTTCAGCAGTGCCATGTCTCTTCTTATAGTACTTTGCCCTAATTACTATATATTTTTTTGGCTTTGACAAGCTCTACAGACAATCACTTTTTTAACATAACTAACTCAGATCCATGTTTTATACTCTATGAGTAGAAAACCCGAGGAAAATACAACACACAGAAACAGCAGGATGAATTTGGCTTATGAAGAAAGCTTTACTGTGGCCTACATTAGTTGCTCATTATTCATATTTGCTAGCTTAATGCTCTTTCCTTTAAGTCTTTGTATATCATTTACTTTTTTAATGTGGAGTGAGAACTCCTCTTCGCAGAAATCTACTGGCAATGATACATTGTTCATCAGTAGGCTCAAAGCTACTAGACGCACTTTGCAGATCTCTGGAAATGCAAGTTACAGGTTACTTCCACTATGATTTATTCTCATGGAGTGGGAACTGCACCAGAGAAGGGTGAAGCAGTCCCTTTGTCATGAAGTAATGGTTGTAATTCAGACTCTGAGGACAATATTCTTAAAATGGGAAACAGTCTTTTATGCTCCCAGTTCTTCACTGGATTGTTGGTCTTCAGAAAGCAGTGGGCAAATGCATGTACCAGAAAGTCATCTGTGTGAAACACTACAAAAACAAATGGATGTCTGATACCCCACCTCAGCCAAAGTATTTAGTCAGTTAAACAGGCTTGCTAAACTCAGTGATACTGGTCAGGCACTGGATAATAGAGCCCAAGTACTTTGCCCAGTAAAGATCTTAGACAGGTCTAACTGACAGAAACATACTCTATAAATTCCATGTTAGCCATGGTCTCTTTCTTGCTTTTTAAAATCTGCTCCCCCAGAGCACACCTAGCATCACTCATGGCTCAGTTCTGGCAACAGCGGGTCCCTTTGGAGCAGTTGGAGCTGTCTCTGATCTGACATGGGACAGGTGGTGGACCCCATAGCCCACCGTTACCAAAACCTTACTATGAAAATCCCATAATCTAAAAAATCAAACCCTAAATTTACTTTTAATACTGTTGGAAGTAGCCATTACTTAAACCAAATAAAAGACTTAACTGTGCAAGCATATTTTTAAAGGAATATGCCCCTTTTTGTCGAAAGAGTAGTACAACCAATTCAATCGATCAAATTATCGTGTGAATTGAAGAAAAATGAAAACATTTGTGCCAGTTGAGATGACACCAAGTCTGAAGTTTTTTAAACTGAGACTGTTGGCTGGAGACCAAAGGAAAAAGTCCTGACAAGCCTGATTTGTTCTAAAAATTCAGTTATTACCATTTCTCTACATTCTGTTTTGATAGAAAACATTAGGAAGCAGAAATAGTAATTTCACAGTTGGCAAGACTTGGCATTCAGCAGCAGTTCTTGTAGAACAGCAGAAGTACAGATTCTGACTCATCACATGTCTCTAAACAGCCCAAGCCCATATTCTTCTATCAGCAACTTCTCCTTTATCCTGGATGTGTAGAAACATTAAGGATCTTGATTTCCCAGTGTTTTTAATTGTATCTTATTAGCAACCTGAATTTAGCAAAGGAGAATTTCAGCACTGAGACTTGGTACACTCAGTTACTCAACCATGAGTTCAAAACTGACCAGAGATAAGATACGCCAGATTTTATAACTGATTGTTCAAACACTTCATCACTTTCTCATGAACTGATGTTCAGTTATCAGGCTGCTTGCACACAGGATAACTAAGATCACGGCCATCTATTCAGGTGAAATGCAAGCGATGTAGTCTATGGGTATACTCCAGAAAGAATCAGGAACTAAGCTAATAGAGCTTTGAACTACAGCCATATGTCTACCAAACGAAACAAAAAGTTATTAAGTTTAGTAATAATTTAAAAAGAAAAAAAGAAAAAAAAAAAAGATATTTTCTTATATCTTGAATCATCACCTAATTTACTGCCAACTGACTGTGGATGTTCTTTTGAAACATGCTTTCTGGGTATACTGGACATTTTCACATGGAAATGTGACTATATCCAGCATTTCAATGGCAATATCCATCTTGGGAAGATGAGTTCACTTGGTCAATTTTAGGTAAACTTTTAGAATCAGAGCCTAAAAGTGTGCATTACTTACAGATGACAATCAAAAGTAGCTTGAGGGAAAGTTCAGATGAAGACTTCAATGTCATAAGGTAAATCCAGACAATCATATTGTATCCTCAGATCCTTCAGAATGGAGGGACATGGCTTCTAGCCACAATGAAATCCAGTAAATGCAGATCTAAAACCCAAAACAACAAGAACACAAATGTTTAAGATTCTGTGGTTACTACAGTGAAGTTTTACTTGATATTAAGAGCTTTGCTTCCTGTAGAACCAGAACATAAACATGACTGTGCAAAGGAGGTAGAAGGAATAAGACTCTTCTGCACAGCACTGAGTTATTGGCAAAAATCAATTCTTTCAGGTTGAAGCTGCTCAACAAGGCCTATCATCATGTCATGGCTTTGTAATTTTTGCTATTGGTGATACAGTCACATTAATTTAAGGGTAAAACTCTCCCTTGTCAATGAAGTTCACATGGTCTGATCATTCTGAATCTGTATAATTCTTTGGGAAGAAAAATAGCTCACTCAATGCATAACCAAGGAATAAATTCAGCAGAGGAACAGAGATCATTGAGATCATCATCATGGACTTAACAAAGTAAAAGACCCCAAAATGGAGGGGGAAAAACAAACCAGCTGCAAATTTTCCTGCAGAGAGTTTTGAAATGATTGCACAGTGAAGTAAAGGATGCCTTTTTTCTTGCAATTACTGCAAGCTGGCTTTATTCAGAATATGAGAAACACTGCAGAAGTAAATAATTTAAAAAAAAAAAAAAAAAGACATTCAAAACAATAACACACAGTACAGAAAAATAGTGGAGAAAAGCAGATACAATCACATTCTAGCCACATTTTCCTCTTTAATACAACAAATAACTTCAGTTTTCAACAACAGAAGTTACTCACACACAACGAAAGGAAAATAGGCCCCAGTCTGCTCATAAATTGGCATGAATGGGAATCACAGATTACTGGCAAGAGTGAAGCACATTTCTGCTGATAGCTCACTTTTCTTCCACTGTGCTAGTTGTGAGTCAAGATATCTGTCTCTGTGTCTCTTCATTTTCACTCTTTCTTTTGGGGAAAATAATATTTTTCTTCTTTGCTGTATTGAAATACAAATTCAAAACATGCAGATATTTGGCACCTTGCAAAATTCTGACTTTTCAAAAGTTTGGGGCAGAAAAAGTACAAAATCTCAGATATTTCAAAATGAAGCACTAAAAAAGTACATAGAAAATAACAGAAGTAGTTATCAAAGTACTTAAGTACCCTTTGATATTGGGAAAAACAATAGTTTCCACCAAATATATTTATTTATTTTAAATTTTTTTATCTCTAGTTTAACAGTGCTGCCATGTCTTGTGTTTACAACTAATATAGTGATTTAAAAGGGCACAACTGAATTAAAAATCTCAGGATCAAAAATCTGCAGATTATGCAGATCTCCTCCCAGAGAGAACTCTGCTTTCTCCCTAGAAATGTGATCTTTCTCTCAAGGGAAAGTCTGGAGAGAGCTATTCAGGCACAAAGACTTCAGTCTCTGAAATAACAGTGAGTGAGCCAAGATTTCCTCTGTTTGTTCAAGCTCTTACATTGCTTTTTTCAGCCCTGAACATGGCTACCCACAGAAGTTACCTTACAGCGTAGCCAAGGAGACTCCTACTCCTCGTCTTGGAAATGCCTGTTTCATCTGCTCTGTTGAGAATGCGGCCTCATCACTGGGCAAGTCTCACTGCTCCCACAGTAAATAGGAGCCTGAGAGCAGCATGAGATGTGCCACAGCCTATCTATCAGAGCCAAGCCTTCTTCTTGGCCTCTGAGCATATAATTTTTCCAATGTTCCTACACTTTTATTTTCAACTTATTTTAATTGTTTCCTTGCCCACATATATGTTTCATCCTTAACTTGACCCTAATGAAGGCATTTTGCAAAGTCAGTGATTTCAACATAGAGGAGAGGAGAGGAGAGGAGAGGAGAGGAGAGGAGAGGAGAGGAGAGGAGAGGAGAGGAGAGGAGAGGAGAGGAGAGGAGAGGAGAGGAGAGGAGAGGAGAGGAGAGGAGAGGAGAGGAGAGGAGAGGAGAGGAGAGGAGAGGAGAGGAGAGGAGAGGAGAGGAGAGGAGAGGAGAGGAGAGGAGAGGAGAGGAGAGGAGAGGAGAGGAGAGAGGTGGGAGGGTAGGGGAGAGGTGGGAGGGTAGGGAAGGGAAGGGAAGGGAAGGGAAGGGAAGGGAAGGGAAGGGAAGGGAAGGGAAGGGAAGGGAAGGGAAGTAAAAGACATAGAAAATATCTCCATTAATATTACTATATTTTGAGTGAGTCATTTTTAATGATTAATAATGTAAAGGTCCCAACAGTCTACCAAGATTTAACCTCATTTTGTTTTTCATTAAGTAATTCAGTCGTTTTCTGTCTTTCATGTTCTTGGAATAGATTAAACTGTCAAAACCTTTTTGTTCACACTTTCCACTCTGCTTCATTCCAAGAAATGCTTAATCATGTTATGATGTGCCCACGACCCCTAATGTGACGAGAAATAATGTAGAAATAACTCATCTGCTCTCAGGAGAGACTACCACAGAAAAATGGGACACTAAGTAAAGAAATTTATAACAGAATGAATGTCATTGTAGGGAAAGTTTTATGGACAGTTGGACATGAAAAAAAAAAAAAAAAAAAAAAAAAAAAAATTCTTCTGATATTTCCTTGTTTCAACATTTCATTACTAATCCCTTGTGGTTGTCATTACCATTACTTAGAGATCTTGTTGATTCTGAAAGCACACTTTACCATGTATATCTTGGCCCTTGGCTCAATAAATCATAATAATTTTATCCTACTCATAAGCATTTAATATAATATATTAAAATATTTTCAATCATTTTGATGCAAACATAAAGAAAACTGTTTCTATTTGTACTGTTGCCATCAACTTTAAACAAGCTACAAGGGCTTTTTAAATCTTTGTGGCTATCTTTTAAAATACGTCATAATAGGGCCCACATATCATATGTTAATTGTAATCCCTACTCCATCTTCTAAGGGGAAGTTTGAATGTATATCCTACCAAGATTTACAGTAGTTGTCAGAAAAGTCTGCAGATTACGAAGATCAATGTAACAGGAAATAATGAGGAAGATGTTTGATCTTACAAAAAGATTTCATTTGCATGGAAAGTGACACAGATGTAGTCAAAAAATAGCTTGAAATATAACAAAGTGAGGAATGTAGATCTCACCTGCAAGCTGGGAATGCAGAATCAAGGAATGGTGTGTGTGTCAGACTGAGAAGTATGAATGGCTGTCTCAGTCCTTCACATCAAAAAAGGAGAATGTCAAACAGTAGAAAAAAACAGTAGAAAAAGGTTTTTGCTGCCAGAGGGCATGCCAGATAGGAATGTCAAGCCTGGTTCTGTTGTTCCCATTTCAGCAATATGGAGTGAATACACGGGAAGAAAGTAAAAAACTCAAGGGTTTGAAAGCAAACTTTGTGTACAGCAATTCCTCAGCCAGGCCAACAAATAAAGTGCAAGAGCTGTTGTCTGGATGCAAGGTCAGACAAATTCCACCTTGAGGTAAGATCTGATTTCCATCTCTGAGAGGTAATTAACTTTCAAAACAGCTTATCATCTTTAAAATGAGGCAATCTGGTTTTCCATATTATGTGTTGAAACAAGGGATGCTCTGAATGCCTTAGAAATCCTATTCATTCTCACACTCCAAGAGAAAATCAGAACCATCAATAATAGCCATGCTGGGAACTGCACACAAACAGTACATTTTTAAGAGAGTTTTCCAAGCAAAGTACATAAGCAGGAAGCCTGACAGAGAGAGAAGGTGGTCTGAGACTGATATCTCCCAGCAGGGGTTAAACTTCAGCAAAAGTTTTTAAAACACAGGCTGTAAGATTTATTAGAGGAACACATTCTATGAGATGGTAGCAAGAGATTAGAAGGCCCCCGGAGGGCAGGTGCAAGGGTATGATAAAGTGCTATTCTTGCTTTCTCGTCTACATCTGCAGAACACTAAGTCATTTTTTTTTTCTAACTAGATGGAGCAGACTTCTCAGGTTTTGTCCTACTCTTTTACACCTACACAGAAACATTAAGGATAAATCACCCTTGGCAAAAAATTTTGCAGAGTTCATCTCTGATGTAACACTGATACCACTCAGAATTTCAGCGTTGGTATAAATACAAAACCAAAACTGAAATAACACTGCTAGAAGCATGATACAAATTAATTTATTCCAGTTTTACCTTCATTTTTATATATAGCATAGATAACCCTATGTCCCAGGAATCTAAGTGGAAGTACCATTGTATTTGAGACAAGGATTTTCTTTCTCTAAAATGACATCCTGTAACCTGATAGCTGCTTTACTGCTGTCAATCAGAAGACCAATAATTGCAGTCAATCTTCCTTACCAACTTTAACTCCCAATATCACAGAATCACAGAATTGTAGGGGTTGGAAGGGACCTCTAGAGATCATCGAGTCCAACCCCCCTGCCAAAGCAGGCTCCCTACACCACATCACACAGGTGGGCGTCCAGGCGGGTCTTGAATATCTCCAGAGAAGGAGACTCCACCACCTCCCTGGGCAGCCTGTTCCAGTGCTCCGTCACCCTCACCGTAAAGAAGTTCTTGTGCACATTCGTGCAGAACTTCCTATGCTGAAGTTTCAGCCCATTTCCCCTAGTCCTGTCCCCACGCACTACTGAAAAGAGACCAGCCTTGCCACTATGGCTCCCACACCTCAGGTATTTATAACCTGGGTCAATCCCCTCTCAGCCTTCTTTTCTCAAGGCTAAACAGACCCAGTTCACTTAGTAGTCTCTCCTCACAGGGGAGATGCTCCAGGCCCTTCACCATCTTTGTGGCCCTCCGCTGGACTCTTTCCAAGAGATCCCTGTCTTTTTTGTACTGGGGAGCCCAGAACTGGACACAGTATTCCAATATGGTAAACTCTTCACAGAAAGTTACATTATGGAGCCCTTATAAGTGGAGCTACAGATCACTTTGATTAAAAACTGAGTGTTGTTCCAGGAAGTGATTTTTAAGTGTTCTCAGCTATCTTGCTTTTATTGCTAACCTGGACTAGCTACAATCTGTGCCCACAGACTTGGCTGGCAAGGAGAGCTTCATATGCAGCTCTAGTACAAGGCAAGGAGTTTTCTTACCTTCTGAGTGGAGTTCAGGCAAAGACCCTGTAGCTGTGATTCACCTCTTGGAGTCTGAGAAAGCTGCAATATAGACATTCATCTCTGACCAGATTGCCCTGTCTCGGCAGTCCTGCCAGAACAAGACTTCTCTTACTACACAAAAATCTACTTGACTCACACCGTAGAATTTCTTGCTTCTTTTGCTGGCCAAAACAGAAACTGATGGTGATGGGTAAACACCACACATGTGTCATGTAAACATCTGGTTTGGATTAGACTAATCCCATACCTTGTGACCTTTAGTCTTTTAGACTTACCATCCAACTCACCAGCTAGTAGAGTGCAAATCACCAGTCCAAAAGACCACAAGGAAGTAATTTTGAAACACCCCCATAATAAATGATTACCTACTTGCTTCTGTTCAGAAGTAGTCATTTCCTTCTGACCTTTGCCAAAAAAAAAAAGACAAAATCTACCCTGACACCAAATTTGATTTGTGTTTCAGTCTTGCTGTTTCTACATGAAGGTACCAGGTTTTTTTACATCCAAGCCTATGCAAACAGATGTTCGCAGTCATATGTAGCATGGGCAGAAGGAGCCAAGTACTAAACATCCTCATCCTGTGACCTTCATTGAACATGAAAATGCTCATCACTTGAGAACAGTTGCCAATAAGCTCAGCAATACCCACACAGCTTGTATCACTTTAAATCTGAGTAGAGTTGAGTCAAAAATGAAATTTTGTTAAATAATGCCTAAGTATGAAGTGGAGTTTCCTTTTTAAAAACAATAAAAACATCAACAATACAAGGTTACAAAGGAATAAGGCACAGTGCCTGTGTCTCAGCAAAGGAAATCAGAACAGATGACACCAAATATGCTATGGGCTGTTAGTGAGGAGAGCATGCCAACAGTGCAATGTGTTACTACACAGGAAGCCTGAGCTCAGAAGCAAACAGAGCTTATTGAAACTGTTCTTCTGTAATGGCATGCTGCAGAAAATAGCTTTTGACGGAGCAGGCCTTTTGGGGGGAAAAATAAAATCTTTCATTTAAAATTTAAAATGCATCAGGAGTGAATAACAGTTCCTCAAACTGAAAAAGAAAGAAGTCTGGGGGGCTGCCAGAAATCAAAGGAATGAGGAATTGTTGCATTTAGTTGTTTGCTGGCCAGAAGGCTCTTCTTTGTTGAAGATGTTACAGAAATCCAAAATGTTATCATTTTTCAGCTTCTTAATTTTGGCAACGTTCTACCCCAGCACTTTGCATTCATCATAACATTTCTACAGAAAGAGGTTAATCCTCAAACACCTCTAGCAGCATCTGAGTGCTTTACTCCTTTCTCTTGTTAATGAATACCACAGGAATACACACTGCTTAAATCAGAAGTAGCACTGAAAGAAACCACCTTTCATTGTTTTTCTTCAAACTTCTTGCATTCATGGACAATTCCACACTGAATTACAAACAAAGCAGTCTTAAATTAACTGCATTCTAAATAGGTTGTTCTCTGGGGTGCCACTCAGCTTGAAGAGAAAGACAGAAGCCCAAAACCAACATTTTTGTGTTACTTTTTATGTAACACACCTAAAGGAGCAATGCAACTCCTGCCTGTGAGTAAATACAGTACTTTCATACTTATTCTGCTGTTCCTGTGTCCAGCAGAGGAGAAGCAACATGCAGCACCTCTGTGGTCTGGTTGGTCTCCGTGAAGAGATGGGGGGTCTTTAATTCTGGATGCAGTGTTTTGTCCATGTGGCTTTTGGATTGGAGCTGGCAAGTGGGCAGTTCTCTCACTTCATATCTGTGCAGAAATCTCCAAAACCAAGAGGCTTGGCCGGTTGAACCCAGCCTTAGTCCAGTATCAACCCATCTGTGGGTCTCTAGTTCCTGGGCCAGCTTTGTAGAGGGCTGCCCATTTCTCTGCTCCTGGTGTTCTGCCTGCTTCTCTATGTGTGTGCAAGAAAGTCTGCAGCTTGGATTTGGAGACTGATTGAACATCTTTTGTAAGATTGTGGGCAATGTGTTTACCGTATATAAATTCAGTTATAGCAATGGAGTCTATGGCTGTGAATCACTGGAATATATAGCCCAATCAACTTTAATATATAATATCTAAGGTATTCAAGGCAAGCAAATGCATGCCCACATGTACATGCATGCAATTTTTCAGTTTTTTTAATAGGAAAACTGTTGTCAAAGAGTATGCCTAGTTGTGTAGTAGCAATTATTCTGTTCACCAAGGAAGCAGAACAGATGTTCAGAAGGAGAGACAGTATTTTCCAAGAAGAAATGCATAAACAATAATGATTTTATAGTCCTTACAACTTGAGAAATAGTAAGCACTTAATGACCCACATGCAAGTGACAGAAAATTAATATATAGAGGATAAGAGTGGCAAGACTGCAGTTAGAGTACAGTTAATATGCCAATGGAATGGGGAAAAAAAAGCCGAAACAGGATGAGTATTCTGACCCTTCAAACTCCAGGATGGTCACACCATACCAGTGAGAAGACACTACGTGATCATTTTTTCCCCAGTGAACAGCAGTGTTCAGTGTTTCAATAAAAAAAGTACAGTCAATAATTAAATATTCTAATATTCATAATTTAATAATGTTTTGTTATGTTTTGTTTTGTTTTCCAAGACCAAGGAACAATAATTCTTTCTGTTGAAGAAGTTTTAAAATCATTATTACTGCTTCCAGGGGCTGCATTTTCAAGATAAAAAATGAAGGTATCATTTGGAGCCTCAGCCATAACAGAACTCATAACCCACTGCTGTTGCATGTCTGCCACATTCAGGGCTCCACATCACAGGTGTCTATGTCCTGCCTAATGCTACATGAAAAGGAGAGTTAAAGAAAGAGGCCACTGATTTGAAAGCAGTTGCCTGCTGCTTCAGGATCAGTTGTCCATACCTCCAAAGTATCCTTTTGGCTGGGCTTAGGGCTTCCTTGCAGCCCCTCCACCAGGAAAGTAACCTCCCTTTGAGCTGTTAAGACTCCAACTTCAAAATTGGTCCAGTATCTAGGGTAGGTTCTCTGTCAGCACGGGATGTCAATGAGCCACAGCTCGTTCAATGGTCCATCCAAGGAGGGATCTGACTAGGAGACTTTTCCTGTGTGACATCTACAAGAATGTTTTGGCATTCTTCTGTTATTCTATCAGGCATCAAAAGGAGATGTATCTAAAAGCAAACCAGACTTTTAATCTGGGACTGTGGAGTTCTGAAATCTCATAAATATATGATGGCTGCTCCAAAAGTAATGCCTCCTATTATGTTTGCCCATGATGTCAGGGTCAGATGCTGATGATATGGCAGTAGATGTTGAACCTTCCACCAATGTCCCTTTATATGTTGTTGCCATGTGACAAATGACAACAGAGGGGCAGTCTGACACAATGGGTCTGACATGGAAGAGCAGATGAAGCAAAGATTTGTCGTTGAATCCCTCCATACGGAAAAAGTTGTACCCATTGCCTTTCATCGATGCTTGCTGAATGCCAAACAGTGGATACAAACACAGTGAGGTGGCAGGTGGTGCGTTTCAGCAGTGGCAACAAGAATGTGATGTACAGGTTATGTTTCAGATCACTGTGCACAGCTGTCACACCACAAAATGAAGAATGTCTTAAACAGCTCATCCACGCAAATCAGCTAGTGGTAATGACTATGCTGAAAAGTCATGTTTTGCAATTGAGAACTCACTCTATCAAACAGTGTTATTGTGCTCTTGTATCTGTTGTAATGTCCATGGAAATACATGGGAGGCATTACTTTCAGAGCAACCTTCATACTTACTGCATATTTATAAGATAGTTTTAAAGAAGCGAGTCAACAATTCTATCCCTGGTGTGCCCATTGTGATGGGATGACTTTAAAAAAAATAAACTGAAAGACAACTTGAAAACTGGCAAGTATATTGTACAGCAATGAATAGGTCTGTTTAGATGAGTAGATACAAAGTGCATTTGTGGTGATTTCCTCCTATTTGGGTCTAGGCAGGTTTTCTTTCCACAAAGAGGAAAATATTCTTTTATTCTCTACTTCATTCAAGTAGTTGTGAAGCCAACTTGTCCTTAGCACTGCGTGACAGCCTGCTGAGGAAATGGCCCCAAAATAATGAGGGATGGGATTCAGAGAAATATTGTTCATATTTATACTGCTGCACAAAGGCTCTGCAATAGCAGCAGCATTCTGCTGATCTACTGATTTTCTTCTATGTAGACCCCGCAGAGGCACAATAACAAGAGAAAAATAATACAAAAAGCCATTTAAAGATTTGTGACCATGCTTGGTATGAATGTTTCTTTAAATGAGGCGGTCCATGAGAACATAATGCATCTATGCAGTGCTGCATTTCACCTGCTCAGAGAAAAATAATTCATGAAGAGAGCATTTCAAAACTATTAAAATATTCCCACTTCCGCTTCCATCAGCTTCAGTTAAGAAGAGCAATAAATATTAAAGATTTAATGGATGTAGAGATTGTCCTTTTCAAACTGTCCTGAACATAGCCAAAGGCCACTGCTCTTGCTGTGCATTGCCACTGCCTCAATAAGTTTCCTGTATTCTTCCTGACTTTTGGATAAATTAAGCCTTTCAACCTCCATACCCCTCAAAAAGGGCAAAAATTACATTATTTCCTTGATCTCCACTGGAAAATATGCCCCTACTTATTTTCGTCTTCATCCTAAGACATTTATTTTTTGAAGACTACATTTCCAGATCCTGTAAAACTGAGGAAAGGTTCTCTGAAATACCCCAGTGTGAACAGAGATGTGCTTTCACTTGCCACCAAAGGATGAGATTCAATTGAAGTGAGAGATACTCTGGTTTTGGAAAATGTCAGCATATTCACAACCCTGAAACATTCTGATCTGAAACAGAAAAGTTGGAAACCATCAGCCAGATAGTTCTGGCTTCACAGATTTATCAGGTTGCTGCCACTTCACCTGAGCCAGCCAGGGAGACCACTTCTACGGAATGAGATGTATAACATATCCATGAGCCTATTACTCAAGGCAGAGTTTGCTGGACTTAACAAACTCACAGCAATTCAACCTGTAGCAAATCTGAAAAGTAGAAACCTTCCTGAAAAATGGAAATGCATCAAAGAAGAAATGCATCTGTAGAGCAATTAGATTTTACAAATTGGCATTTTTCAACAAAGACATGCTTTGTCAGGAAATTCCTGGCGGGCTATAATCAGGAATGCATCTGGGAACTGAATGTTTTGTCAAATCTATGTGCAGGATGAATTTAGCCAAGGCACAAAAGGGACATGACAGTGGGATCAGCAATCCAGAAGATAAAAGGACATGGCAAATCAGCACAACATGGAAATCAGCAACAAATTTCTTTACTTGCAATTAAATTAATTTAACATTGCATCTGATCAGGCTTTCTTCAAAGCATACGGTTTACCAGTGATAAACACAGACCAGATATAAAGGGACTGTAGACTTATGCAACTGTAACCACAGCAGGTGATACGGAGAACACACAGCGCAGTGGCAGAGAGGAGAAAGTAGAGATTGTAATACCCCCTTTTCTACTAGCAAGCAATGCTTGATTACCAGTACGTGGGAGTATTTATCCTCTGTAGGTTTAAGTTTGCTTGCAAAGATACTTCCAAAACCAAACCAAACCAAACAAATAGGGCCTTATGGTCATAGGGAGCATCCATAGTTTGGTAACTTTATATAAACTCGTTTCTGCTTCAGTCTTTAAAAAAAGAAAATAGAAAGCTGAGGTCCCCAGGGCATTTTCTACATGAAAGCACAGTGTTGACAGGAGACAGTTCAATTCCATCTAAGAGTGAGAGAACTCAAATACATCTCCTGTTCTCCCAGCCATTGAACTAGAGGTGCTTCTGTCACAAGACTGAAAATGTGGTTTCAAACCCCATCAAGCAAAGGAGCTACACACTGGGGCTCACCAACAAGTTGACTGACCTGCTGAGCAATTTGGTATACAACAGAGAGAAGTTTGGCCATTATTTCTCCAGTGGCACCTTAACCCTAAAGTTTCAGCTATATTCTCAATAAATACAGCTCCAAAATAACTATTTTCCCAGGCACTCCACCTGCCCTCCCTGCACCACAAGCTCCATACTCACTGCTTCTACCCAATACCACTTGGCTCCCTCTTCCCACACCCATACCACCATCCATGCTTAAATGTTTTCCTACATGGAACATCTGTTGACATATCTAAAAACACAAAATGTACCAATAAATGATTATGTAAACCAAGCAATTTCTATTTAAGCTGAGAATTCAACTAATTATCAATTGACATGTAGCCATGAGGGAACATACATACACATGGAGTTAGGATGTGCTTTTCTGCCACCTTCAGAACAACACATTTTTTTCTGCTGTGTCCTGTAGCTGGAGAGTCCAGTACTCACAGTGCTGGCAATGCTTTATTTCAAGCAGTTCTGGTGCTCCGTGGTCTTCTCAGTCCCAGTGTTCACAGGTACCAAGACTCTGGTTTGTCACCTTTAGAACAAAGGGAGCTTTGGTCTGAACAGAGAAGGAATAATTGTAATATGCAGTGTGTAATAACAGTAGCTACAGAGCCCATGTCATCTGGAGAAGCAGGGATTTACACAATCTTTTGGTAGAAACAGAATGAATGTAAAAATTCACTGTAGGAATAAAGCTGAATCTGCACAGGCATGCAGGATTTAGATGAGCCCTGCAAGAGAAATGCCTCTCGTGAATGTTTAATGAAGAGGCCTGGTGCATGTCACATACTCTGAGCTGGACTGAATTTGAGGCAGCAGTACCTGCTCACCTGCTGACTGATGGAAATGACTGATTCTGGGGGACAGACCAGTAAGATCAATTATTCACATCTCCTGTGCAGTTGCTGCCTGCAGGCTACCAGTAGACCTGGAAAACAAAGAATATTTGGGCTTGTTTTTCACACGTTCTTATGGACTACCTTTGTAACTCAACAGAAAAACTTTTGACTGTTGTTAAAATGATGTTCCCTGACAGAAAGGGAATGGCAAAAGAGGATGTGAAGACAGGGCAGCCCGACACCTTCAGAAGGGCTCAGATGAGCTCCCCAGGCCCCCTGTTCTGCCTTGTGTCACTCAGAGCTGAGGGAAAATGGAGGTCAGGCACAGGCAGTTTCTGACCCACAGTCCCCTGGCTCCACACGCAGCATGACTGTGCATTGCCAGAGCTGTGGACAGAAGGAGAACTACAGAAGACAGCTGAAGACATTTCAGGATGACACCCCAGACACCAGCACTCCTGTAAGGCCTGTGCCAGAAAGCAGCACACTGAATGCAGCAAGAGAGCAGGCGCAGTGGTGCCCAATGCCCCATGTGCTGGGCAGGGGAAGGGACCTCACTGCCTCAGATGTGTGAAAGCTGCTGCTGCTCTCCTCCCTGTGCTTTTCTTTCTATTTCCTTCCTCTGGCATGTATTATCACAAACTCATTCCCACTTTGAATTTTGCCTCTGCTGCTCACCAGTGAGGCACCATTTCAGTCCCACCCCCCTTCAGTCATTTCAGAGGTAATTTCTTTGCATTACAGCCACAATTCCATCAATTTTCAGTGAGCACAGAGTGGAGCAGATTACCAGAAAACTTTGGTTCTTGCCTCAGGCAAGAACAGTCTTGTTTGTCACAGTTGCCTGGGAAGTCCAGATAAGTCTCTCCTTGGTGTTCAGAGAACAACTTATCCTTAGGTATACTAATGCCCAGTGACAGGTCACCTGTGGTCTAAAACAGACAATTCCATCCTAAAATATATTTCTTGCAGCCTTCGTTATGACTCCCGCATGCAAATTTCTACTGAGCCAATGCTCTCTGCCAGTATAATACTCCAAAACAGATATTAAAAAGTTAAAGAAGCCTTTAGAACATAAACTTTTGGAACAGATTATTCATGGATAATGCAGTTTATTTTTGCACCAAATACTCCAACCTTAAAGTACTGGCTAGAAAGCCAGGAAACTCCCTGATCTGATTTCTATACCTATTAGTAATATAGCATCATAGAATGATTTGCGTTGGTGAGAACCTTAAAGACCATAAAGCTCCCACCCGCTTCTGTGGGCAGGGCTGTCCCCCACATGCTAAGGCTGCCCAGGGCCCCATCCAACCTGGCCTTGAGCACCTCCAAGGATGGGGCACCACAGCTTCTCTGGGCAGCTGAGCCAGCGCCTCACCACAATCTGAGTAAAGAATTTCTTCCTAACACCTAACCTAAATCACCTCTCTTTAAATGTAAAGCCATTTCCTTTTGTCCTATCACTGTCAGACCACGTAAAAAGTCAGTTCCCCTTCTGTTTATAAGCACCCTTCAAGCACTGGAAGGCTTCAGTGAGGTCTCCCTGGAGCCTTTTCTTCTCCAAACTGAACAGTCACAACTCCCCTCAGCCTGTCTTCATAGGAGAGGTGCTTCTGCCCTCTAATCATCTTCATGGCCCTCCTCTGGACTCACTCCAACAGCTCTACATCCTTCTTGTACTAGGGGCCCCAGGCCTAGATGCAGTATTCCAGGTGGGGCCTTACAAGGGCAGCATAGAAGGGAATAATCAGCTCCCTCACCCTGCTGCTACCTGCCCCTTTCTGTGCAGCCCAGGATACCATTGGCCTTCTGGGTTGCAAGCACCTACCAGACAGGTTGTGCTGTACATTATTATCTTGTTCTGACTGCTGAATTGTTGCTAATTTAATTTTAGCATGCTTCTGGGCTAATTTAGACAGCTTGCACATACAAAATTATATATGGAGGAGTTCATAGTGTCTAGTGCTAGAAAGCAACAGGAAAAAGATTCAGTGTCATGGAGTCCTTTTGATCCTCAAACATAGCACTTCATAAGTTTGACATGGAAAAGGGTTTAATGGCAGAATTGACCCATACCTTTATCAGAAAATCAAATGTCACTTTCTCTTTGTGGATGATAATGCTTGTCTTACAGATTGATTCACTTTTGGGGTTTTTTTTCCTTTCTTACAGACTGGTGTAACCAAGTTGCTGATTTCTTCCATCTGCTCATGTAAGAGCAAGTTGCCATATTATATTGAAAACTATCACTGGTCATAAACTGGGTCACTTACTGAATAGCAGGGGAAAAAAATGCATCTAGCTCCCTAAGGGTACTGCATAGTTATATGACCTGCTTTGCTTGGATAGTTTTCACAAGCCACCAAGTGACACCCCTTCTCAGCCCTTTGTCATCCTGAATACTTTTATTTTTGTACATCTCTCCTGCTGCTGTGGGAATAAAAACAGCTCTATGGCAGAAAGGCAGAATTCAAAGCTGAAACAAGCAAAATGCAGCCTACAGCAACTTCACCTCTCTTTCCCTTATGATTCTGTGAAACACAGTCACCAAAGCAACACTAATGCGGCTGCCCAACTCAGGGCATATGGCATGCTGCTCCGTTCGTGTGAATACACCATGATGAGAATGTGCAAGGACATGTTATCTGAGGACTGGAATGAAATGAAAATAGGGAAAAGATCCCAACTAGCTCTGCTCATCTGCCTACAGCAACGCCTGAATGCTCAGCCTCTGAGTTCTCCAAGAGATTTAGATCTGGATGATAGTTTTCTCCTTTGGGACTTTTTATGGAAAGAACTAAATTGGCAGCGCTGCAGGACAAAGCCACCAGCCTTGGCCTCCTCCCTTCCCCAACCTCTCTTTCTAACTTCTTAGCCTCTCCCAGCTGTATGCATCCCCTCGGATGGAGAGAGGCTTGTAGCCCTTGCTCTCCTCCATCTGGGACAGAACCTCCCCAGGGAGAGAAGAGTGGAATAAGATGAGTCCCAACCAGTCAGGGAAAAGGAGCCACTGCTGACGATGCAATCCATAGTGGTGGGCAATGGGCACACAGCCCCATCACCCCTGGTAGCTGGGGCTCCCTATCAACAGTCACCATACATTGTGCCACCCACAAGTTCCACCAGCCAGTCCAACTCACCCCTTCAGGCACTGTGCCAGCATCAGGGAACCAGAGCACAGAAGAATTAAAATTTAAAGGAAATTTAGACACAGTCATGGAAGTGCAGAGAAGTGATTAAAAATCACAGCATCTCTACATCTCTTTTCTGCTAAAATTTTACCCCAGGAAACATAACATAATTAGCTAATCCTGCCTGCTGAATAGTCTTGCAGTGTCAGCCCCCTCATAACATGTCTCCTGCTGGAGTTACAATGCCTCACGGTAATGGGACGTCACTACCACTTCTGATGGACACCCACTCTGAGTTGCACCTGCCCTCTGCTTCTGGTGAGTCTTGCAGCTGCAGTGTGGATGCTATACCACCCACAGCATGAACAGAGCACAGCCTACAGGGCTCCTCCAGACAGGGCTAGGGGATCTGCTGCGCTATTCAAGATTAAACTTTGGGTCTCATACTAGTCTTTCTCTATGGATTTGACTCAGCTCCTAGTCAGATTCTGATCTCTTCCTGGCACCTCAGCCTCTAAGAATTGCATGATTGTGACTAATGTAAGGTTGCTGATTCAAAGCCTCTATTTCCATCTTCTTTCTCTCTTCTCATCATTCTGTAGTTATGTGAAATAAATGATTATTCATACTTTCATAATGCAGTTTCATATGTACTCTCTTCTTCATCACTTAGCTGGATGATATTAAATGGCCTGTGCTTCAAAATCAGTGACAGCTAGAAATAAAACTACCTCCTGACTATTTGTCATGCATTCATGCTTAGATACAGAAAAAATACACTGACCGAATCTCCAGATTTAAATCCCCTCCATACTTCTAAGAGCTTTTAACTGCTATTTTGTCACCATTTCTTTCCTCTTCATGTTTACTTCTTTTCTTTCCTTCCCAATTATAGGAGTTCAGCAGCCTTTCAGATCTATTAGAAACCTGTATCTGTCAGTCTTATGACCTTGTAAAATGTGAAAAGCAACCATAGCTCATGCCACATGCTGCTTTACCTTAATGGTGAGCCTCCCTACAGCCAGCAAATCCCAAGAGCACAGACTCTGGAGCCAAGGCACTTCAGAATTGAATCATTCCTGCTCCAGGCTCCTTGCCAGACACTCAAATGCACACAACCCCCTGAAACCAGCTTTTCAGGTCTCAGAAATGATGCATCTTCATGCTTCCAGAGTCTCCTCAGTGAAGAGAAGGAAACCAGAGAAGCTCTATTGTACTAATTGCTACCAGCTCATAGCTCCTACTGGGACACTAAGCACTAGTGGCCTGAGGACTGGGGTCTTTCAGAGCTCTGTCTGCCAAAATCTAATGGGTTTGTGCCAGAAGCTGACCAGAGATCATCACAATTTCTTTGTGATGGTACAGCTACCTCCCAGCGACATGTTAACTTTGGCTAGTTGGTTTACTCAGGCAGGAAAATACTGCACTGGAGAATTTGTTACTATACTTCCTTCCAGTCAGTAATTGTTTTGTGCACTGTTCTCACGTCTTCCTTCTTTGATTCCGTCACGTATTTCCTTCAGCATTCAAATTCCATTCCAATAGTAGAAGTAGTAGGCTTTCAATAGCCCAACAGACTGCTGGTTGCAGCATTTGTCATGGCCAAAACAGACAACTTCTGCTTTGTATCTGTCCAGCATCTGTAGTCTTTTTGCTTCACAGGAGAGTCCATAGAGTGGCAAGTGTAGGGTGGCACAGAGACATGGATGATTCCTCCAGACCTGCTGAAACCTGAAGCAATGTTTCTAGCCTCCCTTATCAGTTACCTGAAAAGCACAGTGATTTTCCCAACCCTATATGATGGGTGAAATACCCAGTGATTTCTCAACACAAAATCCATCATCCTGTCATAGCAATGTTCAGTTTTGCCCATATTTCTAAGAACCAAATATAAGTTGTTCTTTTCAAGTCCTCAGTCGTACATCAGCAACATGGATATGTCTTAGTAGATCGAGTATCTGTATGTCCATCATAAGCTTTCACACAACACCTCGGGTATCCTCCCATAAAACATTAGGGTATGATGTTCTGCGGGGCAATGCCTTAGCTGCAGCACTTACACAAGATCGTATATATTTTCTTTTTTTTTCAGGTTTAGCTGTGAACTTGGAATTGAATATAATAAAGATCATTTCAAAACTGCTGAGATTACAAAAACTGCTCATACACACACAGTTCTGCCAGATGATATTGCAGTGAGAAGCCCACATTCACAGCACATACAGTGCCTTCATTCAGCAGGTACAGCCCAGCTTAGTTCTGCAGCTCTCACACAAAAAGCCCAGCAAGCCTGGCCTCTAACCACAGGGCTCTCAGGATGGCAAGTTCTGAGCCTGATCCTTTCAGATCTGTGCCTGTGGGCACTGCTGGATATAAAACAATATTGAAGAACTCATATGCATGTGGTACCAAACAGCTCATAAAGCTGCTGAGCACTGTCATGTCAGAGGGACCCTCGCTCAGTTTCAGAAATGCATTTCCTTACCTCCATGACTCTCTATTTTTAACTAAGAACTTCAGTAATTACTGCCAACAATGCTAGCATATGCTGTGAGAAAAACTCACCTGTTTTTAATTTGTGCTTCTTGTGCCACCCACTGGAACAGGCTGAAAACCCAAGTGAAAATAAAATGTTCAGGGGATTTAATATCTACTTTATTTCAATATGTTGCATGAATTAATGTAACAAGAGTTTGCAATATGCTCCAACAGTTTTAATCAATTCTCATTCACTCAAAATAGCTGAAGAGAAGTACCCAGACTTTCTAATCTCCTGACCAAACGCCTACAAGTCACTAAGACTTTGGAGTCAGAAGAAAAGCAAGCACAGTTCAGTGATGTATCAGGACATGCATTCTCCAGATATTAATGATAATGTACAAGGCACAAAGAAATTTTCAGCTAACACTGTCAACCCAACTCTGGTCACTGTCATTCGAGAAAGCTCAACTGAAGAGCAAGAGGAGAAGCTGTTGGTCTTATATGAGGAAGAAGGAGCTCACTGGACTAAGGAAATAGAAGAACTTGCCTTGTTTAGTCACGAAAAGTGAAGACTGAGCAAGAATATAATTGCTCTCTGCAACCCCATGGGCTTATATTCCAAGTAAGCACAGCCTCTAGAACACTGTTCACAGTGATAAATAAGTGATTACAAAATCCATCAAGGATGAATTTAAGCTGAGCTCACAGGGAAGTTTAATAGCATCAAAGCAGGGAGTGAAACTCTCTGTTAGGATAGATAATAGCAGAAAATTTTACTTATAGTAGGATAGATAATGGCAGAAAGCCTTACACTTTAAAGAACAAAAGAGTTTGAACCATTTCTGAAAGACTGTACAATGAGCTTGTTTGCAATAGCAAGGGATCACGCATAGGGGCACAGAGTCGCTTTTCTGTATTTTTACTGAGGACATAAGGACACATATCCACCCTCTAGTAGGAGTGCAAATGACAGGAATATCTCAGTGTGATAGCACCATTAGGAAAACAATGTTTGGTTCATTGGTTTCTAGTTATTTCTTTTAGTGTGAAAATGATTATGGAACAAAACACAACAAAACCTGAATTTGACGCTCTCCTTAATGCCACCTCCAAAAAGGCCATTCTGAGTAACTAGCCATTCAAAGAACACACAGGGTTTCCAGCACAATTTTGTTTGACCTTTTAATGAAAGAATAACATGTATAAGGCAAGCGATTTCAGCTGATTGCCTGGGTGACTGCTTAAATTAGCCCTCCTTATAACCTAACCTGCCCATTGTCCAAAGCGCAATGCTGTCTCTCACAAATCTGTGCCTGAAGTGTATTTTGTGATTTTGAAGTTTCTCTTTTCGCCCAATCTGACTGCATATTTTTTAGAGCACACAGAAAAAGTAAGATACTTCAGATACCTAGTAAAGAAGCCAGTTACCCTCGGGTATTAAAATAAAAAATAATAATAACAATCATTAATCCTTTTTGATGAAAACTCGTATTCTATTTATAGAAGACTATGGAACTGCATAAAAGCTCCTTACTTTCCAAAGATAACGTTTGATCTTGCTGAAAACTGTAGTTGTTTCCTTTCTGTTATAAAAACAGCCTGGATTAGAGAAGGCTCCTGGAGGGCCTTCCAGTATCTGAAGAGACCTACAGAAAGCTGGGGAGGGACTTTCTATAAAGGCATGTAGCAATAGGACAGGTGGAAATGGCTTTAAACTGGAAGACCATAGATTTAGACTGGATATGAGGAGGAAATTATTTACTGTGAGAGTGATGAGACATTGGATCTGGTTGCCCAGTGAGATGGTGAATGCCCCCTCCCCGGAAGCACTGAAGGCCAGGCTGGATGGGGCTTTGTGCAGCCTGGTCTAGAGGGAGATGTCCCTGCCTGTAGCTGGAGAATTGGAAGCAGATGATCTTAAAGGACCTTTCCAACCCAAATCATTCTATGAATGTATGATCCTAAAAATCATCATAATTTTAAGAAATGTTTATTTAGTTCTTACTATAATTCAGTCAATTTATGCATGAATGTGTGTGTGTTTACTATTGTATATATGTACAATGAGGCTTCATTAATAGTATTAAAAAGAAAAAAAATCTAGCCAAAAAAGCAATAAGATTCTCAGAGCCATAAACCATTGCGACGTGGTGTAGGGAGCCTGCTTTGGCAGGGGGGTTGGACTCGATGATCTCTAGAGGTCCCTTCCAACCCCTATAATTCTGTGATTCTGTGATTGCTCCTTTTACTATACTATGCATGTACTACACACTACATTTGCTTATGGGAGAGTTCATTTGGGCAAATGTTGGTGGAGTACCCCATGTCCACTCCCAAAGCAACTACATTGGCATTGTATAACTTTATTCATCAGTAGCTGCACTGAATGCCTCCATTACATTCACACCAATCTGTCTCCATTTTCACATTTGCTCCTGAGTTTTGGTTGTTTAAAGCCATGATCCCCGCAGTAGGAAACAGGGAAAAGCTGAAAGGAACAGACATTTAAAGTTCTCGTTGCGCTGTAAGAGTTAATCTTTGCAGGATGAATTTCCTTTAACGTCTAGCTATGCCACTGCTGCCAAATTAGGTAAGTACATATACAGATTCAAGTGAAGAAAATGTAGGAGCACATTCAACACGTGACCCATCGTCATGCATAATTAGAGACACTGAGCTAATAAAGGTTATTTTGAAAGATGTAAAATAACTATAAAAACATTTTTAAAACCCTCAGTTGAGAATGGTTATTTAAAAAAAAGAATAATGAAGAAGCAGAAGGAGAGGAAAAGACTCTATTGTTCATTTTAAGGGTGAAAAAAAAAAAGTAATTCATTCACCTCCATCTGTTTTCAGTCTCTACTGCAGCACATCAGGTCAGCAACCTCTCTTCATCAGAGGTGAGCCTAAGACATTCCTCAGGAGCGCTTCCACCAAAAGGTTATCCCACGAGATGGATAAGCTGTGTCAGCAATGACATATGATGTGCAATCACACGGTAATCATTATTTCCTGTGCATGAAATCTTGGGCTGCTGAGACCAGACACAGGTGGCCAGCACCTCAAGAAGAAGAAAAAAATCACACAGAATTTTGTCACAGGCAGTCTGGAAAATGGTTGTTGTTTTTTGTTTGTTTGTTTTTTAATTAAAGAATTCAACACTAACTGCCAATTAAAAGGAACTGCAGAAACAGTTTGTTAATTATTTAAAGAACACAACTAAGCTGCTCACTCTGACACTTAAGCTTTCTTTAAGAGGATGCAACAGGTACTCAAAGTGTGCTATAGGGACCACCAAGAACAGTATATTTAAAATGAATTTCATTAGAGTTCAGGGCCAGAAAGCTGCAGGTTTACACTGAGTGACTTGAAAAGACAGAGAGCCAAGTCAGGAGGGAGACCCTGAGTTCACCTACCAACCCATGCACCTGCCAAGAATAATAGAAATAATAATCAAAATAAAAATGCAAAACCATGAAAGTTAGCACTGCTCTGACAAGGCTTCAGTAAAATTTCAAACAGAGGGGCTCTATCACTAGGTCCTCCCACTGAGCAACATTTATAGTTATTACTTTCTTGCTGCTGGCAGCGAGCCTTTATAAACATTTTGAGAATACATCCAATATAGGAAGTGGCCTGTTGTTTTTTCTTTCTTCCAGCTACATTATTGATATTTCAGGAGAATAACTGAACTCCTCAGCACTAACTTGTTTCTCCGTGAACTACTATCCCCTGTAGAAACGCATGTTTTCAGGGCATATATTAAAGTAACTATAAATCCTGTGCCTAAACAGCACTTGTTCTTTATCAGCTTTTGTCAGAAAAAAAAAAATAAAATAAAATAAAAGAAGAAGCAAAACAAAACAAAAACAGTATCAAAGCTGTAAAACATCTGACAGCATTTAAACTGCACTAGGCTTCATCTCTTCCTCACACATTCACACGTGCTCACACCATATGTAATTAAAGTCTTTCTCAAAAAATAGGAAGTTCAGAACTCTCATCATAGGCACCAGACCTTTGTCCTACTCCACCAAGTCCGTTGTTTTCCTCTTTTTACTGTGAATGTAGAGTACCGCAAGCAATATAAATATTAAACCAGTTATTCGCAATACGGAAAATATGTTGATAATGCAAACTAATTTTGTGGTGAAAAGCACAGCCCAGAGGACCACAGTGAAAACTGGAGCAACTCTCAGCACATGACACTGAACAAACCTTCTGTGATGTTTCTGACTTTTTGGGTGCAGGACAGGGTTGGTATCTCACACCTGCTCCTTTAAGTCTTGGTTTGTGCAGGCAGTCAGACTGGTGACACAGCATTTTCCAGCATGTACCCAGACAGGATGAGCAAGGGACAAAGGTCCCCGCAAGGATGTACAGATTCACCAAAAACCAGCTTCCAGCCCCAGCCACTGTGTATTTGAAGTGGAAAAGTCACCACTCAGAGAACAGAAATACTTTCCTTGTAAGTTCACATGGAAAATTAAGAGCAGGCTTCTACCAGAAAAGAAAGATTTCCTGTGCAGCAGGAGGCAGTGTCACCACACGGTGCCTTAATTTCAAACTTCTTTGTGGACCCAAATGCCTGAGCTGCAGATGTGGTGGCAAGGTGGGCAAGGAACCCTGACTTGCAGCAAACTGATGAATCATTGGTGGCATAGGAATAAGACATTGCTCAAGGAGCACATGGTTTGGCTGGATCACCCCCACAAGGTACATTATGGGATACCCCAAGAGTATCTTCAGCCTCCATCTCTCCAGGCCCCTGATAGTAGGCAGGCTGTCAACAGGAGGGAGCAAACATGAAGCAGAGTGCCTGGCATTTGCCAGGCTATGCCATAGTCTGTAATCCCTTATTTGCACACTCCATATTATCTTTGCTCCCAGTTCTCTATAGCTTTCAGCAAAAGACAAATGATATTAATGCAAGTTTCATATTGCAACTCTGACTGTGGCAGAGTGGTTGGAACTTGGTGATCCTTGAGGTCCCTTCTAACCCAAGCCATTCCATGATTCTATGAATATGGCATTTTTGCTTAGTTCATTCCATTTAAGTCATCTTGCTTCTATTTAAAAATAAAATTAACCTTCAGTGAAGAGACATCAGAAGTTGTCCTCAGGCAGTCCAACTAGACGCTGCAGGTCAGGCCAGTGTCAAAGGCAAATTGTAGTATTGAAGCACGCCCCACAACGAGACGATCATGAGGAATACTTAAGTAATATTTTCATGTTATTGTGCTAAATCCATGCTTTTAGGTAAACGTCGTGACTTTTGCTAAACAAAAAACTGTATCTACTGGATATTCCTATATATGATTTTAGATGATTGTTTTTTTAAAAAGAAGGACTCACACAAAAATACAATTGTTCAGAAGTCTTGGCCATGAAGTATAATACCAATGCTTAGCTTATTATCTGTTGATCTTTTATAAATTTCGAGGTCACTACCCATGAAATTTTTATGGACTGATGTTAAGCACTTATGGAAAACAAACGTTCAAAATGAAACGCACAAAAAACTCCAAATCTTTTTTTAATCTACAAATGGAAAGAAACAGTGCACAACTGTACATTCCTGAACTCATGTGGCCCAGTCATAGTTCAGCAAGAGAGTCAGTAAAACAAACCAATGAGAAAGAAATAGCAGAAACAGTTTAACAGCAAACATAAGAACATTCTGAACCACTCCTGGGCTTACCGTGAGCAGGTTATGAGGCTAAATATTTAAAATAAATTATTCATTCTAACTTATACATTCACCCTCTGTAGAAATCTATTGTGATCAGTAATATCTTTCCTTGAAGGAAATTACCACTTTGCTAAATGCGTTACCTCCGCAGTGAAGATCTGACCTTGCACGTGCTGAGGATTGTGTCAGTCAGAGGAACAGCTCAGCTAAATGTTGTAATTTACTCAACCAATCTTTTAAGCACCTGCCAGGAAGCATAAATGCAGAAAACACAAGCAGATTCCCTGAAACAAACAAACAAACAAACAAAAATTAAAGGAGAAAATACAAATAGAAGAAGCTAGGAGCATGAAGTCCCATTTCTATTCTAGATACCAACAGCAACGAACAGGAAGCTTGCCTAAGTACCCTCTAAATCTCAAGGACTACACGATTACAGTCCTCAAGACTCATCCTGGTTCTTCAGCCTAGAGGTGAAACCAGGGACCCTTGCACCCACACCCCCTTTGTGCTCACCCTTCCCATCCCCAGCTGGTCCTACCCACCTGGCTGGTGGAGCAGAGCATTCACATCTGCTTGGGAACAGTCATGGGAGGGGGACTTAAGCATGCTCTAAATTGCACTTGTTATCACTCACCACAATTCTAAGGACACAGTGAGAATACCTATGACAAGATTTTCTTTGCTTATTCTGAGTTATCTTCACTGCTCTTTTGTATATCAAAAAATGAGAAGGTTGTTTGTAACATGCTTGTGGTAGCCAAACTTCATGTTATCTTTGGCTGGCAGAATGGGCACTGTACACGCTAAGACAATAAGTACTTAAATCACACCACAATGGCAGTTTAAGGGGTCAGCATGGCCAAGGATCTGAAGCAGAAATGACTTCAGATGACGTTTCATCAGAAAGTCAGTTTCCCTTTAAGGGGATCTGAAAGTTATTAAGGCCATTCCAAGCAGTGTTCTTTATTAAAATAAACAAATAATTAAGGCAGTGCTTTTTCATTATTTTAAACAGGATGTAATGGAGAGCAGAGTCAGCCGCTTGGCTTTGTGAGTGTCAAACAACTTCACACTTGAGAGGAATCAAATTAATGACTAATTAATTAATTCACTCATTTCTTTTACAGAGAAACAGGCACCTATATCACAGCAGTACTCAGTAGTGCACAGTGTAAAGAAACAGCTCTGCTCTTTCTACATGCCAAGGACTACCCAAGGTCTGGTTGCATGAGGACCTTCTCCAAGGACTGTCGCACTCGCCCTATCAATACATATGAGAACTGGCAATACATACACCACCAAAGCATACAAGAGCTGCTACTCATGTCAGATCAGCTAGGACTGGCAAGAGAGTCAGACAAAGAAAAGCTCTTACACATGGAAAGGATGGTTGTGTCTATACCACACCTACTAAGCATTCAAGGAAAATTCTGCTATTTGATTGTGTCACAATAAACCTGACAAGGCTTCTGAGAGCAGCATTTCCTATTTGCATACTATGGCTTACTGACATAGCTGAGAAGTACGTTTGTCTGGGAGATCATTGCGAACTCCTTCCAAACAGTGCTTATTAGAGGCCAAGAAGTGTGCCTGGTTTTCTACACTGTTAGCTTGTAAATGTTCAGGAACTTTCCAGGTACAACATAACTTAGTCACTGAAGACAGATGTTACTTGGATTTCTTTCATAAATCTTACTTCCAAGTAAACAGAAGTGTTACTTGGTTTTCCCTTTGTGTACAGACATGCTGCATGCAGACACAGACTTCAATGACAGTTTTCACGTGATGTATTAAGGTGGAAAAATCTGATTAGAACAAGCCTTTCAGTGAAGAAAACAAAACACCAGGAAAAGAAAAAAAAAAAAAAAAAAAAAAGAAAAAAAAGAAAAAAAAAAAAAAAGAAACGAAAAGAAAAGAAAAAAAAACATAATTACCACACTGCATTGGTGTCAGTGCCAAATGACTGACACCAATGCCAAATCTCTGCTATCCAGCAACCTGCATAAAATCACCAGTTGCAAGCTGTGGATGTAAGCTACTCTTTCCCTTTGCTGATAGTCCTTGGGAGTACCTGAGGGACTAACCTCACACTGCCTCCTTTTCATCCTGTGTCTCAAGTAACAAAAAGATGACTTCTTCAAAGATTCCTTGTTTTCATTACTGCGTATAAGCTGTGCACATTACTTTATAAATGAGCAAAATATAGACGTTAACATCACAGAGAATTTATTATTTTGAAAGAAGAGTTTCCTTCTCTCAGACTGTTGGCCATGAGATTTTAACACTTAAAGTTTGTCAATGAAAACTTCCTTATACACTGGCCAAGAGAGTGTTTTGAATAGAAATTCTGCATCTGGAGAAATGAAATACAGATTAACAATTTTGTTGAACTGACAGCCTCTTAAAAATTAATCAGAATATAGAAAGTTAGAACAAATATCAAAGATGAATTTCTAATCCAAATATATGTGAAACCATGATGGAAAAGTAGTGTTTATAAGAGATTTACTGTTGCTAGATAGAATTTGTGTCCCATAAAAGAAAGGATATTTATTTCTGATTTTTCTACAAGCAAACTCACCATTAAAAATATCCCAATTCCTTATTTCTATTTCCAGTTTTGTTGCCCTTCTGTGGACACATTCCAGACATCGAGGCCCTGAAACATGCCCAGAGAAGGGCAACAAAACTGGTGAGGGGTCTGAAGCACAAGTCTTATGGGGAGTGCTCAGGGAGCTGGGATTGTTTTGCCTGGAGTACAGAAGGCTTAGGGGAGACCTCATTGCACTCTTCAGCTTCCTGAAAGGAGGTTGAGATGAGGAGGGGTTTGGCCTCTTCTCCCAGGCAAAGAACAGGACCCAAGGAAATGGCCACAATTTGTATCAGATGAGGATTAGACTGGACATAAGAAGGAACTTTTTCTCTCAGAGAGTGGTCAGGCACTGGAATGGATGCCTAGGGAGGTGGTGGAGTCACCATCCCTGGCAGTTTTCAAGATGTGTCTGGATGAGGAGCTACAAGAGACAGTTTAGTGTTTGCTGTATCTATGGTAAAGGGAGGACAGTTGGACTGGATGATCTTGTAGGTCCTTTCCAACCTTATGATTCTGTGATTCTGTTATTTAATAGCACTGGTGTGTAATAGAACCTTTTCCTGAAATGGCTCCTGTCCAATACTCCAAAATCTCAAACTCTGTCTGCACTTCATTCAATTGTTGCACATCCCTTTATCTGAATAAAATGTTCTGAGACTTCTGTATCTTCTACTAATCTCCTCAATTTGCAAAAAACATTTTGTTTTCTTGGCGTGAGACACAGAAGGCTCTAGCTGATATTCAGCAATTTTCCCATTTGGTATTGAATTTATGCCTAGTAATTTGGCAATAAATATTCATCATCTCACAATTTTGGCTTCCTTTCAGGGCAGGGAAAGTTATGTTTATTCAACTTCTGAGCTGAGAAAAAATGTTTACTACCATACCATTAATAACAAATGAAGCTCTGGCATAACTTGAGCAATAAATAAAACTCAAGTTTGTCCATTTGTGAAATTCTGTTAATGGGCATCATGTCAAACAAAGCTCCTTTAGATGAGATGTTTTTGGAGATTCCCATTGTGGTTATAGTTTGTAAGGCATTTCAAAGCGTACATTAGCATTAACCACAAGCCAGAACTTCTATCAAAGGTGCATTAATTTATTCTTGCATAATCTGCTTTAATTTTTCAGAGAAGTTATGGAGAAACTTGAGAAGTAATTAAGGTGTAGCCCTATTCACAGATCTCTGAAGAGGAACAAGACATGATGAAGTGAGGCTATGAAAGGCACTATTTAACCTTGAAAAGCTGTCATTGTTTCTGAGGTTAGAAAGTGAATTCCAGTAGCTCTACTGCGGCAGAAGAATTCAAGGAGAATCAAAAAATATATTTAGTCAATGTAAGGTAAGTAAAAGTCAGTCCTGTTGAAACGATGCTATCTTCAAGTTTTGGGAGCAGAAGGCTTGGTCACTGCAAGTTTTAGAAATATATGGCTAAACTTATTGAAAATAATATCGTTTGCTCCTGAAATTTCAGGTATTTTCTTTTTAATAATTTTCCCAGAAAAATCATAGTAATGTGATAGACCAACATTTTGCATTAACTCTGAACAGACTTTCACAGACAGAATGCTTGCTAAAAAAAAAAAAAAAAAAAAAAAAAAAAAAAAAAAAAGAGAGAGAGAGAGGGAGAGAGAAATTACATGTACTTGTATCTTGGCTAGAGTAATCCCTGCAACAAAAATCAAATCTCAGCCATTATTGGGTGATGACAAGAGTCTCCACTGCAGGAGTTCCTGCTTCAGTATCCTCAGCTGGATTGGAAGGTACTTCCCACACCACTTCAGTCTTACTGATAGATTCTAACCAGACACGTACCATCTCCTAAATATCTTATTTGTGTACAAGAGACTGTCCTACATGACCATTTCTGAAGAAACCATTTCCACTGACTTTTTACAGATATCTTATCTGTGTAGGATTTGATGACTTCTTCAGCAAGAATCCCTAGGACGCTGCTTGGAACACTTCACCCAGGATGTAAATCAGTATATCTAAGAATAAAAAAAGTGGGCAACACACAGCAGGAGCTGCTGTGGGGAATTTCATCAACTGTCCAAAATTCTCACCTGCTCAGAATCCTGTGACAGTCAAATGGTGATGATTTGCTCAACGCCCCAGTTTTAAGTTAGTCAAGACAGGATATGCATTTCAGCACAGCACTAATACCCAGTCACACCAAACTGTAACAAAAGATCAAACTTGATTTTCATATTTATGATTCACTGATAATTTAAGTCCTGTAGGTCTTAACACAATATGTGCTATCTTATTATCAGATTTTCCAAGTAAGGTCTGACCTTTAGATGAAATAATCCTCTTGAATTCAAGTGATCCTGCTAAAGGCACTCATCTTCATTTGTTAGTTTTCCATTTTCTGGTATTGGCTAAGCAGCCCAGTCATCTCAGCTTGTTATCTTCCTTATTTAATCAACTTCCTTTTTTATTATCTCATTAGGTAGTCAGTTGCTGTCTTCATAGGCTATTTTATATGTCATGACATGTCCTTACAACTCTGAATTTGCTTTCTTTGCCAAAAAAAAAAAAAAAAAAAAAAAAAGTTTGAGTATCATGATCTGAAAGTAACTGTCTGAATTTATTTTATGAATGAGGTTATGAAAACTCTGTAGCTGTTATGCTCAAATTAAATGCACATTGACATTATCTAATTTGAGCCCTAGGGTGGGGTAGATTAGTCAGTCACTCTAAATCTCCTTTAGTTCTACTTATGTATCTCAGTCATCTAGTTTCATCTAATTTATCATCAAAATGATAAACATGAATGAATGAATGAATAACTACAGCAATGGCACAAAACAGTGCAACGACATCCCCTTTTGGAAGTCCCTTTTCTGGAATACATGCATGACATTCTAGTAAGGCACTAATTAATAGACTTTTTGGATAGTCTAGAGTACCTAACTTCCAAAGTTAAAGCTCACGCTACCCCAGTGGAATGTAGGCATGTAGGCTCCTAACTGATATCAAGGAAATTCTCAAAAGCCGTTCAGGATGGCCTTTAATCTGCAATGATGGTCATAAAGACTTATATTCTTTCTCTCTGAATCCTTTGGATGCTTCTGAAAATCCTCGCCTTCATTTTCATTCCTGTAATGTCGCAGTGACATCCAGTGGTCAGTAAGATTACTCTTAAATTGGGCTCTGACCCTTCCAAAATTCAAAGACATCCTACCCGTGTACATTGTAAGCTAAAATATATGCTTCATGCCTTTATATTTTCACACATCTGGGGTTTGATTAATCATTGACTCAGCATCTTTGGAAAAGTCAAAAAGACTGTCAGATACACACAGAAAGATCCCCCTATCTTCATTACATCAGTCATTTTATTTTCATGATCCCTGTTTGGGCTACAGATGTTTGAAGCTGCTCCCAAACTTACCTGATCCCTATATGCTAATTAGGAAAGAGCAATTAATCTAATGTTTGTGTTGTAGTAGCAGCCTGGATGTATTAGTGAAAACTCAGGCCCTCATGTTCTGCACCATACATGTATAAATCAAAAACCTATAAGCAATACTGGGTTGGCTACAAAGCTGCTAGTCTAGGAGACATTGTAGTAGTCACACAGTTTCATCTTTATTGGAAGAGAACTGATATAATAAGGACAGAAACTGGTTGAGTGACTTTGTCCAGAGAAAGGAAAAACAAAGTCCTACAGTGCAGGAGAGGTTACAATGCAGTAAGGGGATAATCAGTAAATAAGCATCAGAAGAAAGAGCAGAGAAATGGTGCAGACAAAAGATCAAAGAACTTTGGCACTGATAGCCAAACTGTTCTGAAAACATCACAGATCTATCTGATTGGCAAGGTGGAAAAATGAGCTGGTAGTCAGAAAAAGGGTACTCAAGTGATGAGGTGAGGGAAACGGTAGACAGGAAGGAGAGCAACAAGTAGAGGAACACACAGGTAACTGGAAGAGGAAGACCACAACTTTAGGTTCAATGAGGTAGTAAAGACAGGAAAATATGCAAGTATAGTACAGCTAGACTTATCAGAAGAGATGTGGTTGTTTCCTGGGATCTGAGGGAATGTTAAGGAAAGGCGTCTGTAGAGTCCAGAACACAAAGCAGAGGGAAAGAATTAGAGTAACCAGTAGCTGACAGTGCCATTAAGGGTAAAAATCTGGGCTGGACTGTGCAGCTAAAGAGAAGGAAAGATCAGAAGGAAAGGGTAGAACAAAAGTATAGAAAAAGAAAGACAAGAATAACAAAAAGCTCATACATCCAGAAGGCACTACCTCAAAGTTATTACCTTAAAGCTATCATATACATGGGAGAAGGGCTCGTTTTACATTCCACTCTGAGACTTTAGCATCGTGTCTTCGGAAGAGACAAAAATTGAAAAATTGCCTGCAGATGAGAACAGGCTCCAAAAAACAAAGAAGCAATAAGATAGATAAATAAATCTTCAAAGCACCATTTTACCATTCACAATAAAGACAATGCACTGAAAGACAGGTTAATGGGACGTTTGAATTTCAGCTGGAAAAACAGAGTCAACACTTCTCATGTTAAGACTTCTCCCTCCTCCCAGGCTGATAACATAAGCCATAGATGAAGATGTCATCTTGATAAGAGTCACGGAAGATACCAGAGATACCAATATAGCCAAAGAGGAGCTCTTTCATTCTTTATATAGTTCTGTGGAATTCCGAGCATTTATGATGCTTCTTACTTACTTATTCACAAATAATATTTGTTAACAAGGCTGGGACTGAGTGATTTGGTTTAGAAGATGCTACGCCTTCACACATAAGGGATAGTAGGAGAGGAATGAATTAATAGCAGGGATAGGGGAGGTGGAGTTGGATCGAAGGAGAAACAGATTGGAGATACAATCCCTGATGCTGAAGGAAGAAAAGGAAGAACACAGTTGAGATGGTAAACCTAGGGTTTGGAGAGCTCTCACAAGACAGTTGATCCAGTCCCTTCATCATTTCTGTGGCTCTTCATTGGACTTTTTCCAGTATGTCCATGTCTTTTTTTGTAGTGGGAAGATGAGAGTTGGACCCAGCACCCCAGCTGTGGCCTCATCAGCTTTTCAATCACCTCCTTCAATATGTTGGCAATTGTTTGCCTAATGCAGCTCAGGATGCCACTAGCATTCTTTGTGGCAAGGGCACATAATTGGCTCGTGTTCAACTTCTTGCCCACCAAGACCGCACAGACCGCACGTCTGCTAAGCATCTTCAGAGATGGTTGGCCCACAGCATGTACTGGTTCCTGGGGTTTTTTTCCCTAGGTGCAGGATTTGAACTTCTCCTTGTTGAACTTCTCCCTGTCAGTCCACCTTTCCAGACTTTAGAGGTCCCTCTGAATAGAAGCAAAGCACTCTGTTATATCTGCCATCCCCTTCAGCTTTGTTTCATCAGTACAGTGCCTGCCAGTGCACTCTGCCCCATCATCCTGGGGTACACCACAAGTTATGGGCTAGTTCATGCTACCAATCACCACATTTGCTCATAGATAATGTGAGCATATTAATAATTTTTCTTCTCACAAGAGTATTATATTAATTAAAATTTGAAGATGTGCCTTGAGGTCTTCCGATCAAATGCTGCTGTTCTAGGTATGTAAGAAAACATTGGCTCTGTTTTCATATGCCCTTTACATTACTTAGTTTTATAAATCTTTAAAAAACTTTGAATCCCTGAAATAGCTACAGAGCAAGATGCATACGTATAATAAAATGAGGATGTAGAACACAATTCTCAGATTTCTCTTAGATAATTTACTAAGTAAATTCATGAGCTCAAAGTTTTGTCATCACATCTTTCATTTTAGAATGTGACATAATCTGTCCTTTCTCAAATGAATCTTAATTTTCAAAAGGACCACTCAAAGGTGTCAATTTCTGCCAGCATAATTATCAAGTACATATCAGCTCAAAGCAGAACAACACTAACTACTCAACAGAGATGTAGTCCTAATATATTTCAAGGTTTGGCAGTGATTCCCAAGCTGCTCGATGTTATAACATCACTAAGGAGATAATTATTTTCCACTGCAATCACAATTAGCTTTGCAAGAGATTAATAGCAAATACCAACACATCTTTCCCTCCTCTTCACAAAAATTTCTTGCTCTGAGATAGCTATACTGGAGTATCAGGGAGAAGTTAAGATCACAAAGGAGAAAGGCTGGGTGGTGTGTCATGTACTTGTGTGCTTTATAGGCTCCTACAAATTTTGTCATAAGACTTTGTCATCTGTTCTCAAGGATGCTCAAGACAGAAGTGCCAGAGCCAGGGCTAAGATGCAGAAAGCCCTGATATTATAGTTCCTATACTGAGCTAATACGTGAAAACTCGATTTGGAAAGTGCAGTCAGTTTGGGTAATAGAAAGGGTTCCTACAGTAGCTCCTGAAAGGAATATTTCTGTATCTTTGTTCTCGGTTCATGCACTTCAAGGAATGATTACTCTACTCTTCATTTAGTTAATACGTGTTAGTAGCTTTTCTCATCCTGCCAGTTTCACTCACAGTCATGATGAGATGTAAGGTAATTATGGGCAGAACAACATATGCTATAGGAGGAATTCCCTCTGGCACCAGCTCCTAATTCTTATCACTCTCAGTCTCATTGGAAGGGATTTATGTCCATTGGGCTGAAGAAAAATGGAGATGAAACTGCCCAGCAGCACTATTTCTTTTAAAGACGCGCAAGATATTCACAACTGTGTATTCATTTGATGATAACATTAATAATCGTCACTGGCTTATACATATATTTGCAGTTTTTAAGACAGCAGGGAAGAACAGGTATTTTTTTAAAAGGGGAAGGGAGGGCTTGAATGTACTCACTCAGTGTTGTCCAAAAGCGGTAGTAGTCAGGCTAAATGACTTGCTGCCATCTACTGACCATGTACCTCACAGTATCTGGAATTTTCAGTAAGATGTTGAAAAAGCAGTAAAATCTTGTAGCACATCGGGACAGAAAAACCTGCCTTTTATGATGAAGTCAAAATAATATGTATGTGCTCTCTTCCTGTCTCAGCACTTTCCTGAACTTTCATTAGAAGTTAATGCTAGTGGTTTGCACAATGTCCTCCTCAATATTTAAATGTAAACCAGCAGCTTGCCCTCACAAATCAAAGTACATTTACAGGTGAAACAGTCTACTTTCAAGGACATCACACTGATGCTAGCTGAGCTTGAGAAATGACTTTGTATAGATTTGTTGCTCATATCAAATTCCAGCCCCTTCTCTAAAGCAAATGAAGCAAACTAGCATCATAGTTTCCTATCCAGAATTATTGCCATGTCTCCAAATGAGCACTTTTTATGTGTCTGCTTGTTGAGGCTTTAGAATAACAAATCACTTCTTTATAACAAAATTGTCTCCTTGGAATAATAGGCTTAGGCATGATTTCTGGTAGAGCAATAGCTCCTCTACATAATAGCAACAGCTTGCAGCAAGGAACAGAAGCCCATTCATTCTGGAGGTTTCCATTAGACAGACAGGCACTGCTGTAAAAAAATTAATTCATTTTTTGAATCATTGCAGTACTCCATTCAAACAATGTTTTTTTCTTACCTTTAGAAGGTAACTATGTTGTAAGTAACAAATTGAAAGATAACTATTTCCTTTAAGATTTAAGAAAATAGACTTCTGGGGATACAATTATGCATCAACTAGATTGCGCTCTATAAGGAGCACGGAAAGACCAGCAAGTTGTTAAGGCATTCATTTCCAGTAAATATTTCTTCAAACAACTCTCAGCCTTGCCAAGGCTGTTCACCAACTCTCCTGATTCACTTCACCTCTGGCTTGCATCTAAAGATGAACAGCGCAATAGATCAAGCTGCCCTGATTTGGTAACAACAGCCAAAAAGCTCCATAATTATTGCTTCCTTCTCACTGCTGTGCTAGAGATAGTTTCCCTTCTCTTGGTGACTCTTCCCTTCATCCAAACACTATTGTTTCTATCAAAACACAAATATAAGTACAAAAGCAGAATTGGTCCTTTAAACTAAATCTAGTGTCACTGTAGTCAGTAGAGAAGAAAAGCACCAAAAGCACAATAAGGGAGCAGAAAATTAGGCTCATAGCTCACCAGTCTAGACATTGTATTTCACCAACTGTAGATAAAAGCAGAAAACTACACTGAATTTTGTTCAGTGGAAAGAGTTCTAGTGGTAAATATTAGTAGTACATAACAAAGTAGGCAATTCAACCTCTGAAAATCAAAGTATTAATGTTGGCCAGGATAGATGTAGACATCTGAATCAATTGCTCCAGAGGCAAATAGAATTGAGACTTTATTACTGCATGTTCCTAAAGTTTAGCAAATGTTGATATCTCCCTTTTTTATGCATGCAATAAGAACCTTTGGAACATTAGAGAATCTAATATTTGGAATTAGGTCTTATGGAGGCTGCGCTTTTAAAACTCTCTCTCAGTTGCTCTCTTCAGAAGTCGAAGCTCCTACAGAGGAGCCACACTGCTATAACACAAAGTAAATCTTGAATTGTAGTACCTGAGAGTGATAGGAAGTATCTTTTTTATGCTACCTTTATAGGAAACCAGTCAGTGCTGTATAATGATGCATTTAAGGAAGCAAAAATGATCTTTCTCTTCTCCCACCCTTAAACTTATGCAGAACACTTTGGGACACACGGAGCAATTGAAGCAGTTTATTTTGGCATAATTTTCTTGTTTCTCATCTGTTCTTTAATCTGATCCCTTAGTATATTATTGTCTCAAGTATCCTTGACCAGAACTGGCCTTTTCCACTAGTAAGTTGCAATCATTTGCTTCTCTAGTGAAGGAAAAAGAAAAAAAACCTCTCTGTTTGCAGAAGGAAAATGGAGTCTAAGCTTCGTATTGCATAGAAGTCTAAGAAGTCTCTTTAGCAGACTATGAAATAAGAAACTAAAAGACAATCAAATAAAGAACCAAAACCAGATAACCCAGAGTAGATCTACGGAAGTGGAGACACCTGCTAGATGTAAATCCATCAAAAAGCCTCCTAGAGTCCAGAAAGCAGCAGCTTTTAAAAGTGGAAGCACAGCCCTGCGCCTACCCACTAAAATAAACCTGACAGCATACACTCACTGCCTCCTAAAGCCAAGATTATGGTCACTTCTTGACAGGCGCAGTTGGAAAAGAAAGAGCCTCTCTTCCCTGCCTGCCTTTCAAGGGATGGTTTTCCTCTCAACCACCTGAGCAGCCTCAGAGGAGCAAATTGGGCAGATAATCTCTCTCAGTGTTGGCTTCTATCCTGTAAATCCCTCTGGGGGTGAAAAGATTCCCAGCCAACAAACCAGACTAGATTTGATCAGCCCAGACTTACGACATACCTATGAAAAATAACACAGTTAATAAAATTACCTACTTTGGTGTGTCAGGTGCTTCACAAAGGGAGTCAGAAGCATCTCTATGGCTATGCTAAACACCTCCGATATGATTCTTTTTTTTTTTTTTTTTTTTTTTAGGTGTTTTTTTTTTTTTTAATTGGGAAGACACAACACATCTCAGTGTATGCAAGAGCATTATCAATTTGATATTAGGTAGCACAATGATATGATCATTGTGTGACTTACAAAAAGTGCTTTCATGTGCTTTCTTCAGAAGTCATGGTCTCTACAGAGATTTCACTGCCATAAAGCAAAGCTAACCCTAAATTGATGCATAGTACCTGACAGCAGCAGGAAGTACTCCTTTATATATTACCTTCCTAGGAAACCAGACAATGCTATATAACTGACCAAAGTAATACAATATGGAACATAGATCTAACCAGTTCCATTTGTGTATGAGCTTAATTTCCAAATGACTGACCTACAAAAACATCAACACACAACTGAATACTCCATACATTTGCTTTCCTCAGATAAAACTGAGCTGTACAGTTGTCAAGACAGTTATAATTTGATGCGAGTATTCAGAATGCAATGTTCTATAATGGTACTGCTGCTGATGCTAAACTTCAGGTGATAATTATAATGTTGATCATCTGAGTTGAAACTGTATCATAAAACTGCTTCAAAAAACAAACAATTAATATGTAGAAACAAAATCCTTTCTAAAACTGTCATAAAAGAAAGTATATAAACAAGAAATGATCACTTGAAACCTAGAAATCCATCCTCCAAAATGTTGACAAATAAAGAACTCGGAAATTAATTGCTATTTAGGAAAGTATTTTGAAAGTATTATTGAATTAATTTTTGAAAATCTATGAAAATCTGTATCAGAGAAAAAAAAAAAAAAATGAAGACATCCCTTGATTGTTTTCTTTTTTTCAATCGGGGATGAAAATTTGATGAATAAGGTTCAATATTTGTCAGTCTTTCACCTTCAAAATGTAAAACACTGGTTACATCAGTTCTTCTGGAAACATGAGATCCCTTGGCTTGTAAACTGTTCAATTTGTCTTACCCTGGGTTATCCAGGAAGAAGCCATAGCTTCAAAGAGGATAGAATTAAGTTAGACATAAGGAAAAAGTTTTTCACAGTTAGAGTGGAGAGGCACTGGCACAGGATGCTCAGAGATGTGGTTGATGCCCCCTCCCTGAAGACTTTCAAGGCCAGGCTGGATAAGGCTCTGGGAAACCTGATGGTGTCCCTGTTCATTGCAGGGGATTTGGACTAGATGGCCTTCAGAGATCCCTTCTAACTCTAAGGATCCAATGATTCTATAACCCTCACTTAAAAATGTGGTCAGCACAAACCTAGTAGCTACAGATACAAGTAATGGAGCATTAGGAACATTCATGAGCCACAGATTAGATGCCACCAGACTGTATGACACTGCAATGCATATCTAAACATGAGGAAATTCGTGCCTCATCTAGCAAAGGTCTACTTGATAGGAACAGTGACCAAATAATCTGACTCCTGAGGAATACTGTTATCATCCAGCAGTTAATTTACCCATTAAACCTCATTTTAAACCACACTTACCTTATTAAACCTCATGACATAGATCTGGTTGAAAACTTAAAAATAAGAAATTTCCTAATGAATTAAGTGAACACAACAATATCCACTCATTAGAGTATTTGAAGAACAATATTTATCCATATGCATCTAACAACCAAAGGGTGATGCCCATGCATTCTGTTGACTGTGGTGCTATGGATACCAACCTACCATGACCTAGTGATATAAAGAATGGTCGCTGTTTTTCCAGATATAAAGAAAGCTAGACATAGGCTCTTGAAAACAATGGACTTCTTGAGAAGTCCCAGTACAGCTCCCATACAGAGTCCTGCCACATAACCACATACAAGTTGGGCTGGTGACAAGGCTTCTGTCAATCCCAAGCCAACCCTCCATGGGAAGACAGGGGAACAGAGAGGATGGGATACATCCACATCTTCCAAATCTCAGCCACTTTTGTGGCTCCAGTTCAACTTTTGTTCACTTTTGTCTCCAGTTCACTTTTGAACCTCCAGTTCAACTAAAAATATGCCGTGTTTCTTGTGAAGCCCTTCAACCAGTGAAGACTTTGGTAAACATTGCACAAATACAAGGCATAGAACCTTATCCAAAATCCAAATCTAGGATTGTGATGTGTGTACCAGTTAAGGAAGTGAACTGACCTATTCAAGAACTGGATTACATGACTCTCAGTCCTTGAATCGCTAGGTTTGCTCTCAAGATACACTATGCCTTTGTCAGTTATCTCTGGTGTTAATTCTTAATGAATCCACCTGAATCAGGGGATCTTACGCACTGAAATTCTAAATCAAGGTTAAATTCTCTCGGCTATAAATGCAGCTGAAAGAAGGCCTGGAAAATAAGATTGCTTTGATTCAGCTTTCCACAACTTCTGCATGTGAATTTTGCTTTACTGATGCCATTGGAAAAACACCTGGCTCTGGAAAGAGGTGTCTAATTATGGGCTCCATTGCATTAAGCCAAGTTTGTTCTCCAGTTCTTGTCAAAAAGTCAAATGAGCTGCCAGACAGGAAATGGACAAAGGGGGCATAATCCAGGCAAGTAGCATAATTAGCTCTTGTAATTGTCTTTTTTACATCCTATTTGGTAAGTAACAGAAAGCTACTGTTATGACAAAAGCCTCTTATTGGGCAGTGAGTAGTGCTGTTTATAATCTTAATTCAGGATGTAGTATTTAACTTTACCTTGTTACTTGTCTAAAGAAGATAAAGGTAGAAGTCCTCTCCTTATCTTGACCAGCAGGTGATTCTTACTAAAGAAATAATTCACCCTGCTGGTTAATCATTTCAAAAGCTTTCAAGAGATTTAATGTGGCAATGAGTTTGACTCACTTTATTACTCCAGATGGAAGACCTTATTTATTTCAGAGCTAATGCATGAGAGTTAGCTCACATTTCTCCATCTCCACTGACAAGAAAATAACTTTCAATTGGTTTATTTTAAAAATCTGTTGAAAACAAAACAAAAAAAAAAAAAGAAAAAATAAAAGAAAAAGAAGTTGAGTGAAGCATCAAAGAGCAAATCGTGAACAGGATTTATGGCACAGTAAAATGATGCTCTTGCAAAAGAAAAGGAAAAAAAGAAACTGCTTGCCTCCAGTAGTTAATAAAGTGTAAGTGCTATTCAGGCAGTGGTAACAGCCTTCTTGCCAGTACTAGAGCACCTCCATGCACAGCCTGAACCTATATTCTACTGTAAGTGCCTCAGTGATTAAAACCCCATTGTCCATAGAGTTGAACAGCAGGTTATGCTGGTTCTGAACATGCAGACAGGCTATCTGTTTGACAACAGCTTACAATAGGCAGCAGACAAAATTATTACTCCTTTGGTACTTACTATCATAAGAGTTACTGAAAAGGCAAATTATTCGGTAACCTCGCACATATGATTATAGCACCACAGAAGCACCCTCATAATAAAAAAGTGCTTTCTCAATTGTAATTCCTTGTTTGCAAATAATCATGATACTTCTTCAGGGATCAGCGAATCACTCAATGGATTAAAAGTTATGAATCATCACCGATTTATGGCAAAATTCTTACAGGTAACACAGTGATACTTGAATCTGGTGATCATAAGAAAATATTATTATGCAGAAAAAATTGTCCCCACTGACATTAAAGGCTGTCGACGTGGTTTAAAGGCTGTCGACGTGGTCTAAAGGCTGTCGACGTGGTCTACCTGGATAAAGGCTGTCGACGTGGTCTACCTGGACTTCAGTAAGGCCTTTGACACTGTCCCGCATAACATTCTGGTAGAGAAGCTGGCTGCCCGTGGTTTGGATGGGTGCACGCTCCGCTGGGTGAAGAACTGGTTGGATGGCCGGGCCCAGAGAGTTGTGGTCAATGGAGTGGAATCCAGTTGGCGGCCGGTCACAAGTGGCATCCCCCAGGGCTCGGTGCTTGGGCCACTTCTGTTTAACATCTTCATTGATGATTTGGATGAGGGGATTGAGTGCACCCTCAGTAAGTTCGCAGACGACACTAAGCTGGGAGGGAGTGTTGATCTGCCTGAGGGGAGAAGGGCACTACAGAGAGACCTGGATAGACTTGATCGATGGGCCAAGGTTAATGGAATGAGTTTCAACAGGACCAAGTGTCGGGTCCTGCATTTTGGTCATAACAACCCCAGGCAACCCTACAGGCTTGGGGAGGTGTGGCTGGAAAGCTGCCTGATGGAAAGGGACCTTGGTGTGCTGATGGACAGTCGGCTGAATATGAGCCAGCAGTGTGCCCAGGTGGCCAAGAAGGCCAATGGCATCCTGGCTTGTATCAGGGATGGTGTGGTGAGCAGGACTAAGGAAGTCATCCTGCCCCTGTACTCAGCATTGGTGAGGCCTCACCTCGAGTACTGTGTCCAGTTTTGGGCACCTCAGCACAAGAAGGACATGGGGGTACTGGAGCAGGTCCAGAGAAGGGCAACGAGGCTTGTTAAGGGCTTGGAGAATCAGCCCTATGAGGAGAGACTAAGGAAGCTGGGGCTGTTTAGTCTGAGGAAGAGGAGGCTGAGGGGAGACCTTATTGCTGTCTTCCAGTACCTGAAAGGTTCTTACAGTGAGAGTGGGGCAGGTCTCTTCTCACTACTGACTTGTGACAGGACGAGGGGAAATGGCCTCAAGTTGCGCCAGGGCAAGTTTAGGTTGGATATTAGAAAGAACTTCTTTACAGAAAGGGTGGTTAGGTACTGGAATGGGCTCCCCAAGGAGGTGGTTGAATCGCCATCCCTGGATGTGTTTAAGAGCCGCTTGGATGTGGTACTCAGGGATATGATTTAGCAGAGGTTTGTTGTTGTGGTATTGTTTTGTGGTTGTTTTTTTTTAAGAGATAGGCTACTGGTTAGGCTGCGGTTGGACTTGATGATCTTCAAGGTCTTTTCCAACCTGAGTAATTCTATGATTCTATGATTCTATGATTCTATGATTCACTGACACTTGCTGAACATTTATGGGGAACAAACAGTGGATACAAGTGCAGTGAGGCAGTGGGTGGTATGTTTCAGCAGTGGTGACACCAACAGTGGGTCACTTGCTGGTCCAAATTTTTACAAGTGTGGTATGCAGGCTCTTGCTAATTGCTGGTGAAAATGCACAGCTCAAGGTAATTACTATGTGAGAAAAAAAATTGTTTTGTAATTGATAATTTGCTCTTTTAGATAGTACTCCTAGAAGCTGTTGTCATTTCCATGGAAATAAATAGGAAACATTACTTTCAGAGCAACCTGAATATTATTTTCCTGCAGAATTTCACAGTAGTTATTTTTCCCTTAATTCACAGAAACAATCAAAACCTTCCTCATGCAAAATGAAATACATTATAATTCTGATCAGAGTAAGAAAAGAGCAATTAGGAGAGTTGAAACACTTGTTAGAAATATAATTAATGTAATTTTGTTACCTCAGTGTCTTTGGCTACTACATGGACCTGTAGGTTGTAGGGCACTTCAGGAGGACACTGGGCGAGAGTAAAGACAGCCACTGTGATCAAAGAGAGTCAAAGTATGTTGACCCCTCAGGTAGATATATTCAGTACACTACCGTGTGCTCTGCCTCTTTCTCTGGCAAAAAGAGAACCCAACATGGTGGCCTGCCTGCTTGGATGCAGATGTAAATCCCACTGGCCTTTCAATTGCCATTAGTTGGTAAAAGGGACAAACACAGAGACTTGTTCTGGATTTTGACTGTTGAGAAGACATATAGTTCTGCTTTCAGTTTCCCTACTCAGTTCCAGTTCTCAAATGAATCTCCTTTTTAATTTGCAGTGAAATTTCTGTGCACAACATGAAAGGAGATCAGGGTACTTCACAAACGTTGGATTCAGCATCATCGAGTTCACCAGTGGGAAAGCTCAGACATAACAAGAGGATGTGATTTACTCAAGATCCTACACATCTATCAGTATCTAGCCAAATTCCATCACAGCTGCCAGAGTTGGACAGAGTGCATGAGCAACATGGCAGGAAAACATTGCTTACTGGCACCCTCCTGGACATGCTTGCTGAACTGCTTTCCAGCACATTGCTGGCTTAGCTTACAGACAGGAGGGAAGGGTGTTCATGTTGCTCCAAAGAATGCCAAACTGTCCCCTTCTTCAGCAGATTTCCAGAACAATTTTTTTTTCCCCTATCTTGCAGCCAGGAGTGACTGCAGTCTATTCATTTACTTGACAAAAATATCAAGACTTGCAACTCATGCAGATCACATGTGTGTATATATATATATTTTAAAGCACACAGTTTACTCTTAGAAAGGTTTCTTAAAAATAAGAAAAATGTTGTGGTTTTATTGAAATGTCACCAGATGACAACAGCACGCATTTACCTTTCAATTTTTAATCTGCCTTTCCAGCAGACAGATGCCATAAAACACTACAAGATTCAGTGCCTGTTGCAGAGAGTTGAACGCCAAAAGCTGAAACAGCATCTCACTCTCTCCCTCTTGTTTGCAAAAGAGATTTTCTTGTTTTCCCAGCCTTTTTTCGAAGGGCTGCTTATTTTCCCACTTTAATAAAACACTCTGAATGAACCAAAGCTGAAAATTGCACAAGCTATTGAGCCTTGGTCTGTGTTTGGGATGTAGAAGGACAGATGGCTGGGCAGACAGACAGATTTTTTTAGAAGCTTTGTTGTCTAATCGCCAATTTATGAAGAGAGAGTGATAAATAATGGGGCACTTGGGACAGCAAGCTGAAATTTTGGTTATATTTCATGTCATGTTCAAAATGCATCTTCCATTCTGAAATCTTGAGCTGTATAGACTTTACAGGACATGATAAGAACAGCAAGAAATGAGTTGCAGCTTGGCAAGTTGTGGAGAAATTCCTGGAAAAGAAATACACGAAAACGTTTCAGGAAGCAAACTGATTAAATTTTATAGCTTGTACTTCCAGGGCAAATTACTTAACTGTGAAATGACCAGTGGTACAGCTGCCACATCATTCTTCTCATGCGTTTACTGCAACAACTGATGCTATCTAACATGGTATTAGGAAGTTCAGTCTTAACAGAGAAAGAATGAAAAAATTCTCTGAGAACTTTATTACCTGGAAGATGTGTTGAGAAACCAATAATCAAGAACCTGTTTGACTTCAAACAAGAAGTCATTGGGACTCCTTTTTTGGGGAAAAAAAACTTCATCATAGATATTAAGAGAGCGATCCAGCAAATCGTGACCAGTTTTAAAGTATTTACAGCAAGTGACTGAATGTCTGCTTCACTGGACACTGTTGCTAACTGCAGAGCCTGTGATCAGCAGCTTCCCTGCTGTCGGAAGTGTCTAACCACATCAGTGAAACCATACAATCTCCTGACAGTTTTCTCTTTTGCAAGCAGGACTGACAAAGAATGAGAAATAAACAAGAGAAAGATGCACCTCACAGGTACCACCAGCAGCAGCTGATTCTCATAGCTCTGTATAAAAACAGATTATGTTTTAGTCTCATTTCTGGGTTCCCAGTTCTAGATTGATTTGGAACTCAACAGGTGCTGTCAATTATACACAATATCGAGTTTTAGGCTGGATGTGCAAAACAAACTGGGACTGGGGGAGTGTGATCTTTCAAGGCTTTTGAGCAAAAAAAAAAAAAAAAAAGAAAGAAAAAAGAAAAAAAAAATGTTGCTATAATTTTGACAACATAATTTAGAGGCTTTTATATGGAGCAATCTACACCTCCGCCCCTCTCCACCTCGCCTCCCCCTCTAGTATTGTCTTGCCTGTCAATTATTGGAAGAAGAACCTGTTCTTTAAAAGGCTTTTAAATGATTAGAAATTATTTGGAATATCATCTAAAAGCTCTTCAAAGAAAGAACACTACCCCCTCACATACACACATCAGAAAGTATTTATTTGTATTGTCATCTTAAATGCACAGGGGTAGCGCAGGAGTTTGTCTAGCTAGTGGTGTTGAGGATCATCATCTGTGTTAACCTTGGGTTTGAGCTGTGTGGATTCTATAAGGTAAAAATCTAATGCTCTAGAAGTCTAATACACAACATTGTAATGCCTGTCCCTTTGGTACCAAAAATACTGTGAGGACTGTACAGAAAGATAGAGAATTGGGGGCCACAAAAATACCGTAGACTGTGCTGCTGTTAATATATGCACACCAGCATGCAAAGCAAGCCAGCTGCACCATTTTGCCAAGTAAGCAACTTTGTTGTTAATGTAGGGTTTGTTTGCTCTGATACATAACAGACACGTTCAAGTTCCTTCAAACCATCACTCTGACTGGCGTTGAGAGATATTGTATTATAAATCTTACATTATAATAGTGTTTACTGGCGGAATAAATTGCATACCTGTATTGAAGTGATGGAAAAAAGACATCACTCATTATCACATTCAGCAGCATTTTGAATACAGCAGCGAACAGTGATAATCGTGCCAGCTAAAGTGATTTTACCTATGAAAAGTTGTTCAGATATAAGAATCAGAGGCTGCTAATGTCTTACATGAGGAACAGCTATTTCCTGCTTATTTCTGGGAAGAACCTTAAAATCCATTGATAACTCACAAGATTCGTAAATGCAATATATGCTAAAGGTATGAAAATACCACTCCGTTTTTCACAGCGTCCTCTTATTTTCATAGTACCTATCTTAACTGTCACCAGCTGCTTTCCTCCTCTTTTTATGTGGCCTCAGACAAATTAGAAATAAGCATTTGATTCAAATGTCACCATGCAATTCATTCACATTCCCTCGAATCACTTCTGAAATGATTTTTGTGACATTCTAGCAAGAATCGTGCATCAGATAAGAAACTTTCACCCCTGGATTCAGCTTTTTTAGCCAGGAGTAAATAGAGCCAAACACACTTCCCTTCCAATGTTTTCTCCTTGTTAGTTTCCCAAGCTGAACTTCATCTACCTGTCTCCACCGACATGTAGATATTAAGGGTGGGCTTCACTCCTGGCTAGAGTATCTCAGTTTAGGTCCCAACATGCAGGACTCTACAGATGGCTGTGATGCTCTGCACAGTCCATGCAGATCTTATCAGTAGAGCCTGGAAGCAACTCATGCAAAACAAGCACTAGGGCAATCTTAGCGTATTCCACCTGGCTACTGACGGCATCTCTAGGGCCTCTGTCATGTGTGTCAGTTTCATGCAGAGGTTTTTGGCAACCTAGAAAGCCTGAAATAGCTCTCAAGGCCCATCTTCAGGTTCTCCAGTATCCATTGTGAGATCTAAAGCATGTCACTCATATGCAGACACCCACAAGCATGTGTTTGAATCTCTCCCTGGAAGCTAGGTAAGATGGACCCCAACCACTGGCCACAGTTTCGTACTAACTATATCTCTGAAATCCAACATAATTACAGAGAATCCCTTCTCCATAGCTTTTAGGAGTCAGCTCCCCCTTGCCTTCAGCTGGACTTCATGCCTTTAAGGATATGGGTCCTAAAAGGATCTAAATACCTTAAGGATCTGCTCTTCCTCAGGAGAATGAAGAGGGGTTGCATAGTGCCCTACAGCTCCTCACAAGGGGAGTAGAAGGGCAGCACTAATCTCTTCACTTTGGTGACAGGACCTGAAGGACAGCATGGAGCTGCATCATGGTATGGGAAGCTGGGGGTCAGGGAAAGGTTCTGCACCAGAGGGCAGAGGGCATGGAACAGGCTGCCCGGGGCAGTGGGCATGGCCCCAAGCTGCTGGAGTTCGAGAAACATTTGGACAACACTCAGACATAGGGTTTGAACTTCGGGTGGTTTGGGTGTGGAAGCCAGAGCTGGACTCAGTGATCTTTGTGTGTCCCTTCCAACTTTGGGATATTCTATCGCTGAACACCTGTAAGTGCCAACATCTCAGGGAGATGTTAATTGTAATCAAACAGTTGGAAATCTAGACCATGTTATATAGGAAAAGCATAATGAGGGAACATGTTCAGTGATAGAAAAAAAAACTGGGAATCTCCCTTGTGTTCCCTTTCTGATATCCTGGATCTTATACCAAGCATTGCAGCTCTTCTAAATAATATGGAAGAATTAATAAGCATCTCTGAGATTCTCTGTATTCCAGCAGAGGTCCCTGCTATGTAAATGACCAGTGTAGCAATCTGCCACCTCTTAAGAAAAAAAAAAAAAAAACCTTTTTTGCATAAAAATTTGTCTTGTTTCCTACAAAAGAATACTGAAATGGAGAGGAAAAAGAGAAGACCGGTAAATAAAAGCAGCACTGTTCTTGGAATATCCTTTTATGTTGGTGCAAAGGGACTGTTCTAAAAATTAATGGTCATTTCCTTTCCACTTGTCAAAAGACGCAATCTAAAAGGAGTCTCACTTGCATGCCTCAGGACATACCTTCCCCAAAAGTGGGTGCGATTCAAATACTACAGTTCAAGCCAGCTGCTGGTCCTAATATCAAACTCCTGTTGACAAACAATACGAATCGTGGCACTTCTGTGTGACTGAGTTGATATTCAACACAGAAACACACCTCCACAGAGTCACAAGACAGACTTGAAATTAAAATAATTTTCAAAGCAAATTGTCGCTGAAAAACAAAAGGAGATAAGATTGAAAATTGGAAGTAATGGGAAAATAAAGATGAGGTGTTAGTGCTACCTAATTGTTTTCATTTTTCGTAATAAAAATGATTATCTCTCTAAATGTATGTCACCCATGCATTTATCTACATTTCTGTTTGTCTATCATTTACCTGTCTTCCACCTGCCTGAAAGTAACTACCTATTTGGAAAAGCAGGTTAAATTGTCTTCCTTGGTGAAGGGAGGGGAGAGAGATAAAAAGGAGAGAGAAAAACGATGAAAAATCTTGGTGTAATCTGAATAGCAATGAAGCAAAAACTACTCCTTGATGTGCCTATGAATCCTGTAAATGAAGTGGCCCTTGAATTAAATTAATTTAAAATCTGGCAAATATTACTCGGCATGTTTGTCAATGTGCTGTATAATTATTAATTTGTTCATTGAGGCAACTATATAAATAAATAGAAAGCAGAATGCCATGATTAAACTAACGCTCGAAATCCAGGGTCAAGAAGCCCTGTAACACAGGGATCTAAATAGCTTTCCCAGGTCCTATTTTTACATCTCCATACAGATCTGCAGGTCTGTAACTGCGAATTAATTGGCACACATTTAGATGCCAACAGAGCTTTTGTATTCTCAGTGCACATTTTGTCTTCTCAGAGCGAGATGTTAGTAATGGAGGTTTTAATATTACCCCTAGGGGAGCACCAGAAAATCTTAACAATTTCCTTCACTAGAGTATTTTCATTAGAGCTAAATGCTGTGCAATTTACATTTGAAATCAGGTGTAGGGTAAGTATAATGTGACAAGACATGTTGCAATGTTAGGTTTTTTTTTTGTTCAAATGTTCCTTATTTACTGCAATATAGCCTCTAAAGATAAGCATGCAATTAAAATAAATATCTTGATTTTTAACCACTCCTAATTGGACTGTTACTGGGATAATAGGAGCACAAAAAACAACCAGGTTTAAAAGCACCCAAAGCACAAGATTAAAATATTACTCTATTTAAACAAAAACCTTTCTGGCAAAATTGATTCTGTAGAACAGAAAGGAGTTCATCATAAGCAAATCAGACACAAAACCCTTCTTTTGTAGCGCTAATTCGACCTTACAGATGCTTAAAATGCCAAGACCTCTGTATGACTCATGGGAAAAACCACAAAACCTACCTCTTCCAACAAAAACCACCAAATAAAAAGAACTAAATTGATTTACAATAAATAAATACAGTAAAACTGGGTTCATTAATAAGGGCCTAATGCAATAAAGAGCTGGAGGACTAGAGCCAAAACAGGACTGATACATAACTGAGGATGAATTTCACTGCTTTGTCTAATAGGAAATATTTATCTGCCATTGTTCAAACCTCGAGATATTCATATCTCATCATTGGCTTGCATTTTCAGAGCAAGAAAAGAAGCAATTATGCATCAAGAACAAGTTCAGATCAAGGCCTCTTTTATGTCCAAGCCTGAATACAGGATCCACTGTTTAAATATTTATCCACCAAAAACTTAGCAGACTCAGTCAGACCAGACTTATAATCAAAGACTGTTCCTACAGAAAGATGAAGATCGTAGCATCCGCTTCTTAGTTAGCCAGAAGACCCCTAAAAATTAGGAAAACAGACAGTAGCAGAAGAGATCTGCTGGCTGCAATAGAGGAGAGAAATCAACAGTCCTAGCAGTACGCTGCTCTGTGAAACTGCAACAATAAGCCAGTTCATGATGAAGGAGTTCTAAATGCAAAGGGTCAGATCTAGAGACCCTGGAATGGTTACAGGAGTCCCTCAACACGTCCTGAATGCAACACAGCTCTCTTGAGCTGAATCAAGGACCAGATGACTTTCTCATCATCTTCTTTCTTGCATGACCAGGCCAGAAAGAAAGCACAAAATTAACATATGATTTTGAAGAGCAAATATTTATCCCACCTGACCAAAGTGGCCAGGCTAGGCATGTGGAAGCTGTTGCCTCCATACAATCAATGAAGAAAATAAAGTCCTACACAGGGAGCAATAACTCAGCAAGGTTAAGCCACCCTTCATGTTGCCTCCATCTTGTTGCTGGATACACAGGCTGTCCAAGGCAAATTGGTTTCTAACTAGGGGGAGAGTAATCAAGCACAGAAGATCAAAGGATGCCTCGGCTGGAAAGGACCAGGATTTCAAAGCTTAGCCATTGTGTTGCTAACATACCACAGTAGTTTCTCATATACTCGCACAGCTAATCACAAAATTCTAAGTCTTCTGGTGCTATTCTAAAGTGAAACCTTCTGCTGTCAAGGACTCCATGAAAAGCCCTTCATAAATTTTCATTAGACAACTTACCGAATGTAAGACAAACTGAAATCATGTGAAGGTGTTTCTTTCAACCTTCTACACAAGGGTAACTACAAAAGTTCAAGTTATCTCTGAAGAATTAAAATAAATAAATAAATAAATAAATAAATAAATAAATAAATAAATAAATTTAGTTCCTTGGTCTTCTAAAGACACTTGACAAATATTATTTCTGAAAGCAGCAATGAATGCTTATGAATTATGAAATCTTCAGGACCTGAAAGATTACTGTCTGAGTGACCATTAAATCTGTGTGGAGCAAGAAGTGGGAAAGCAAGTTTGGAATATGACTTTTTCTTTGCAAGGCAAATGAGTCGTCAAGAACCAAAGAACCTGGTGAGTTGCCAAATAAGGAACTGATACCATATAGCGGAAAGCAGTACAGTGTGAGCAGTTTGAGTAAAAATTAAAGCAAACCTTTAAATGCTTGCAAATATTAAACAACAGAGATAAGAAGTGGGAAGTGGAAAGGGGGGAGGAGGGAGACTAAAACCAAATGTATGTCTACTTCACAAATGAGACCAAATTAGGTCTGAAGTCCTATTCTTTAAAAAGGCTTCAAGCTGTTAGGAACCTTGCCCCTGTAGTATGTAAATGAAACAAAATGAAAAATCCAAAGAAAGCCTTTTGGCTAGAGAACATAAAATCTTGTCAAACACATTAGGCAAATAGTGGAGCTGAAATATGAAAACAATTAATATAATCCAAAATCTTATGAGATTACTTAAATTAACTGCTGTATGTGAAACTGTGCTTGAATACGCAACAAAATAAAGTAGCTCTGATTTCCACACAGCTCAGCCCACAACCTACCCACATGTCCTTCATAGCTTCACCAGATCTTCAGAAGACTTTTGGAAGTACTGGCTACATTTGAAGTGTATAGAAAAGTACAGCCTGTTGTTTCAAGACATTTGGAAGAACATCTATGATGCCTCATAGATTTTCATTCTTACCTATTTTATGTTCAAAGAAAAAATACACATTTCTAGGACAAAATATTGTATTCTAGTCTGGATTTTGGTTTATGGACTACATATGTAGAAAAGCATGTGTTATGTTGCAGGAAGGTGGAACAAAGGTTTAGGATGTTTCTACAGAACAAGAGGCTCAATCTTGCATGCTTTTCTCAGGTGAATCTATAGATTGTGTCATAAAATGGTATTGAAATAACTTTTAATTAAAAAAAAATTAAAAAAAAAAAAATAAGGGAGAAAGAATGTATTTGTGATGCTAAAAACCAAAAGCTCCTGACCCAGGTTTTGAGTTTGGATAAAGCTATTAGAAAATGATTGAGGTTTATTCTTTCTCTTTTCAACATTGAAACTATTTGTCAATGGGACACAGAAGACATAAATCCAAGTTTAAGTGAAATATCTACCATGTTCTACCATATTTTAAAATATCCAGCAACACTGGATTTTTATCCAGGTACACTTGGCTTACTACTGCCATGGGTGTCATCTGAGGGAGCTTCTAACTCTAAGAACATCCTTCCAGGGCCATTCAGATTTACAGACTGTCAGATGCAGAATAGGCTAAACTTCCAGAGATCTGATCAGGTAAGAACAAGAATCAGCTGTGATGCTCAGAGTCCATCAGCATCAACCCTTGCTTCTCAGGTGCATCTCCTGTCCAAATCTAAAGTCAAAACAGTTAGCCTAACTCACTGACTTGGCTTAATTTCAGAAGGAAATTCAGAAGGAAACTCTGAAAGTGTGTACATTCTTTCTTCCTTCCCACAAACTCATTTTCTTTAATTTAATAAATTGTGTTTGAACAGAATTCATTCCTGTTTCTCTTAAAATTACATGCAGTTTCTCATCTTCTTCACTGAGGACATAGGATCATGGATGCCTGATTTCTGACCAGGAACTGATTAAATATTATATAATTCTGGATAGAATGTTCATTTTCACAGATTTATTATGGCCAATTGAGTAAAAGTTACGTGACTCCTCTCTATGAAAGCCCTACTATGTGAGTAACAAGGAGCACATGGCTAAAGATAATCTTCTTTAAGGTTATCTGAAATGTGGATTCACTAGTAAATAATACAGCACTGAGGGATATCAGAAGTTTTTCTGAGGATATTATATCTCTTGCAGAATGGAACAAGCTGTACTATAATCAGACTTGAAGAGATTTGAAATTTATTTCATACTGGGGACAGACTCATTTTTTTGTTGCCCATTCTGATTCCGGAATATGCCTCTTCCTACTTCAAGTATTTATTTATTCCTATTTATTAAGTTCATTCTGCTTTCTTTTTCAATGCAGTTGTAATTCAGAATTCTTAAGAAATTTCAGTGAGAAGGAACAGAACAGAAAATTTTCCACAGTTGAATATTTCATTAATTTTGAATACTACAGATATTTGTTTTTAAAGACAAAAAGATCATTCTCCTTTTCAGAAGAAATAAAAGTATGACAATTTTTTACAATGGAAAGAGGAGCTCCATTTTTTCAACTAACAACAAAAGCTTTGATTCAAGGAAAAAAGAAAATCTAGGCAAGAAGATCCTCCTTCAAAAATCAGCTCACCCACCAGCTCTTCTGCCAATACCATCAAGCCTGACCCCAGCTTTGCAGCCTGCTGAATCCTTGTCTTAGAAAAATGCTTAATTCAGATGGAGAAGAAATGACTAAATCAGAGTCTGTGCCTATTTTTTCAATAGTTTTAAACGGAGCTTTCCAAAATGTTGAATCACAGACATGGACAAAGTCTCTCAAAACCTCTTGTAGACAAATGGAAGAAATGCTTTAGTGCTACAAAGGAAAAAGAAAACAATCTTGAGCATCATTTTTAAGGACGGAAACATGCAAACAAAAAACATCAGTTATCACAGAAGCTCAGTACACACCACGCTCTTCTCTTCCAGTAAGATCTTCAGACATGATGCTGCTCTATGTCTTCCTAGATGAATATTCTATTCATCATAATACTTATAATATGGCTCGATATAGGAAGAGTTTTAACAGACTTTTTTTCTGTGATAGTGCTATATTCCAGTGGGAGGGGGTGTCCATTTTTCTTTAAAGAGTGATGACGATATTTTTCTTGTGATTAAGGCTCTGATATTTAGTCTAGCTTTAACCATTCCTCGTGGGCACAGAACTTGCAGGCACATTTTGCAGTGTAATTATTTGTGTCTGCAATCTACTTACTTAGATGTCTGAGTCCTTGATTGCATCCATAAGTCAGGGACTTGGACATCTAAGTGATCTAAATTGCACCTGAAACAATTTGCACCTAAAATGTCAAAAAAAAAAAAGAAAAAAAAAAAAAAGAAAGAAAAAAGAAAAAAAGGGGAAAAAAAAAAAGAAAGAATAAAGCAGATAGAAAAAGAGTTCAGAGATGGGTGATGAGAATAATTAGGGGATGGGAAACCTCAGAAATGAAACAAAATGGAACAGAATTGGACTGTTTACCTAAGAGATGAGATGAAATGAATAAAAAAGAAAATGATCAAAAGTAGAAGAAATAAGGTGCAGGATAGAAAAGATAGATGAGGTACTTTTATCCCTCCTCTCTTTACCATAATGCAAGAACAAAAAGACATTTCACAAAATTTATACAAATGGAGATACACTTTCACACAATTAACATGTGAAAAGCCTGACCACGCAACATAGTGAATCCAGAGGGACTCAACAGAGGCTGAGACACCTCTTTCAATTTAAAAATGCTCAAAAACATTTAAATGACAGCAATTTTAGAAGGCCGATGGCCTTTCTGCTTCAGGTCTCCAGCTATTTTTTGGTAATACTGGGAGCAAAAACTAGTCTTCTTTCCTGAGGACCAGATTAATTTAGACATACATGAAGCAAGATTTCTTGTAGCTTTTCATTTAGGGCTGCCCCTGTTTGGTGGCAAGGTGATAGGCAAGGTGAAGCCCAACAAAGAGAGGCAAATCAGCTCAGCCTCTCCTGCAAGGAGCACACACACAGTTGGAAGCCCTTTCAGAAATTGCCACAGTAGTACCCAATAGGACAGTAGAGTTCTATCTTCTTCACTACCTGAGTAATAGTAACTGAGAAGAACAAAAACTTGATATCAGAATAGGGAGTTCCATTACAGTGCTTAAAGAACGAGAAGGAGAACTAGTGCACAGATATATTTTTACAAGAAAATCTGCATGAGACTGATCATTGGAGCAATCATCAAATAGGGTTGGCTAAAAATGTAGGCTGTACTCCACAGCAAATAAAGTTGTTCATCTACATTCTGCTCTCATCAGATTTTTATTTATTTATTTATTTATTTATTTTAAGAGAGCTATACCCAGTCAACTAAACCCCTCACAGAATGAGCTAATATGTTTAGGCAAAAGAAGATAAGAATATAAGGAGGAATTCATAAAAACTCGGGGAGAAAGAGCGGTAGTCGGGACACTCAGAGATAGACAAAGGACTGTATCAGGTTCTCCTCCAGTGCAGGTTACCAGTATCTGAACCAATAACCAAACACACTTGGGTAGATTCTACATTTTCAATATGACTTGTTAATAAAGCGTCGCATTTTCATACTAAAAAAAAAAAAAAAAAAACCAGCTGCTGGCCTGTTTTATGATTTTCTCCTCTTCAGACCCACAGTTTACCCAGGCTAGCATGTCCTTCCATACATTTTAATTTTATTATAAAACTGTGGAAAGTCTTCATCAGGATAGACTGAGAGCTACGTACCAAAAACAAAAAACAGATAACTCGTGAGTTAGGACACGTCCTGAGCTGTAGTCTCAGGCAGGGCACAGATGTGAAGAATGGTCTTTTACCATTCTACAGGAGTTCCCTGGACAGACATATAGAAAATGACTTATTGCCTGTGTTTTCAGGAAATAGTTCCAGTCCTGACTTTCTTGACCATCTTAGTCCTACTTGTTTTTTCAGCAGTGCTTCTTATGCATACCTAGATTTCCCCATGTATCATTAGATGTGAATCAGGTCTGTAAAACCTAAGGATCCTGAATGGACTAGAAATGGACTTATGTCACCTACATATGGTATTCTGTATACAGAAGCAAAAGTAGAAAGAGGCAAAATGAGGAACACTTAGGAAATTTTAAGCAGGTGGATAGAGGACTAAATCCTGGTCCTGGCTAAACAGAGTCACAATCTTTTTATCAGCCATCAGTGGATAGGATCCAACAGAACAGTGAGAGGTTAAAGGGGTTATCATAAGAGAAGAAGATAAGAAAGATGTCCACTAGGCTGAAGATGTGCGATGAAGAATTACAGGAAGGAAAATAAAGAAAACAAGAGGTATTAGTGGAGCAATTCAAACAGCTGAACTACACAATCAGAGTAGTAGATAAGGAAAGTGATTTTGACAGATCTGGGGTCAAGGTACAAGCACAGGAAGAAAGAAAACAAATTAAAAGTCATTGCAGTGTTCAACTGCAGCTGAGACAATGGTAGAATGAATGTACTCTTTAGCTTCTGGAATTAAGAGTTTAGACAGTATCTGAGATTTAGAGACAACTAGTGGATTTTGGCAACTGTTTAGATTTCATAAACAAGAAGGTTTAATATACAATATTTGCTTCTCCTGGTTTCTTCCCTTTTATGTGAGTGAATCAGTTCCAGACTGTTTAGTCAGCTTAAACTTCTTCAAAGCTGAAGGGCCTAATTGACAACTTTCATTTAAAGGCAAGTGTAAGAACCCAGGATGGTCCTTTTGTCTGCTGAGATGTTAAATCAATAGCCACACACTGACACTATGTGAGACTGTCCAAGCAAAGGGGTGCTTCCAAGGCTGAGGAATTTGTTCTGATACTGAGGAGGTTTGGAAGTCTGTGAAAGAGAAAAGGCAGCATAGTTGTTACAGCAACCCTCAAGGAAACGCTAGACACAGCCTAAATATGTGGATCTCAGAAAAAATGGGAGAGAAAATACTCTCCTCTGATTGATGGCTAAAGGGCATTTGGACCTGAAAGCAAGGAAAGTGTCTAAAAATCATTTGGGAGAATGTTAGTCATCACAGGTCAAAACCGTGCCAGGCACCACTTTCTAAATTTAACAGCACAATCAAGCTGGCCCTGAGTGTGGGGCTGTTATGTACAAGCGGGGCTGCAGCTCGAGGCTGAATCTGAAGTGTAGGGGTAGGAGGCAGTTTCCTCCTTGTTATTTCATGGTGCTGAAATGTAGGTGCCCAGAATAGCCATCTCATACTCTCCCCCTGGCTGTATGGGCAAATAGGCTTTTTCACAGAGAATTGCAGGGCAAAATGAGTAAGAATACATAGTGCTCTGAATGCTATCTGAGCCCTAGATTAGTAATGCTTAGGCATATCAAAGAAGGAACTTTGAGCAAAAACAGTATCTTAATAAGATTTCAACATTCAGTTTCTTTCTAAACCCTACCACTGGGTCATACTCAGTTGAAAACAAGTGGTCTACCTCCTCTCTTGGCCAGATTATAACTAGTGCTGTTGCAAGAAAACACATAGCCACCTTTTGCTTTCTCCAGGAAAGAAAAAAGATAGGTCTTTTTTTTTCTTTTTCTTTTTTCTGTCCTCTCTACTTCCTTTCTTCCTCTCCTTTCATATTTTCCTTTTTCTACACATACCACTTTTGCTTTGTAAGCCCTTGTATTATTTTCATGCTTTTTAAAACACTACCATCTGTTCTCTCCTCTGTTATTCCATGTTTATCCCCAATTAATGTTTGCTGGCCGATGCCAGTACTGCAAACAACTGCAGCTGAGCTAGTAGCCTACAGTTCCTTATAAAGAAATTTCTCTTAGTTGCAATTTACTTCATCCTAACATAGCAGATGAAAATGGCTCAGAAATATCTAGTCCTCTTACGTGTCTCCTTCTGTGGAAGAGTTTTGGAAAATAGGCTTTTTTGTCCTAGTTAAAGAGTAAGTGAGCAACCCAGACAGTTTCTTACTGAAAAGATCTAAGAGAGAAACCTGTCTTGAGCCAGATCTCTGTTAGGAGATGGAAGCAGGCCTTGAAAATCTCAATGCAAAGAATATTCTTCCTTAATCCTTCATCCAAAATTGAAACAGAAAGCTCAAAAATTCCCAGCTTTCAAAATAAAGCAAAGCCACAAGATACGATTCAGCTGCAGGCATAACAAGCACTCTCTCAGGAGTTATGCCTAGGAGAAGGCTAGGAAATGTTTAGCAATATGGGGCTTTTGTATCCTCAAAAAAAGGAAATTTCCAGACACTATGAAATCAACTTCCATTTGATTCCTATGACAAATTTCAGAAAAAGAAATAAGCAAAAGGTTGGTCCCAAATATGAACTCTGGTTTTAATCACTTTCAAGTACATATAGTTGCGAGATATGGTTTAGTGGTTTGTTGTAGCTACAGTAATGGGAGGACGGTTGGACTACATGATCTTGTAGGTCCTTTACAACCTTGTGATTCTATGATTCTATGATACATATGTTGTTTCTGTGAATTGAAAATACAAAGTTCAGCTAGTCGGGGGGGAAATATGTTTGCCCTGACTTCCATATCCTATTCACTGCCAGAGATGTTTTGTCATGCCAAACAAGTGCAAGATGTCCCCTTGAAGTCAGGGGTTTGTTCAAGGACTGCTGGACCAACAGCAGCATTATTTTAAAATCTGCTTTGAATTGTAGGAGACAGTTGTCTAAGAGAACTAAATACAAATACTATTCAACCATCAAAAAAAGCACAGTCAATTACCAATTCAATTCTATCACATCTGATATGAGAGTTTCCAAAAATTGAATGAGTCAAGTAGAAATAATGGCTGTCGGAAGCTATTCTTCTATAGAAGAACTGATTACCAAACTAAGATAGGCAGACTGACCTTTTACTGGGAGTCAGTCCCTCAGTTTTGACCTATATTGTGAAAATACTACTACAAATCTGAACTGCTTTCACTGGGAACACGAAGTAATGCAACAGAAGAGGAATTTATATTGCAGAAATATTTTTGTTATAGAGTTAATTTCATATCATTTTATTTTTTCTCAAACTTATAATTTTCTACTTCTCATACATTTTTGTGGCCAGAAGTGATTGTTAGCATCATCTAGTCTGACATGCAGCGTAGCAAGGGCCAGAGAAGTTCATCCAGTAATTCTTGCATTGATCCCAACAATTTAGATTTGGACTAGAGTATATCTGCTATGAAAACATCCAATCTTCTTTTAAAAACTTGAAAGCAATGGTAAAAAAAATCTATAACCCCTAACAAACTGTATAGTAAAATGAATGATAAAAATCCACATCCTATTTCCAATATAAATTTTGTTTTGCTCTATATTTTACCACTGGATGTCTTTGTAACAGTCAAGCATCCTCCAATATTCCTCATCTTTCCTACTGCCATGATCATAGAATCATAGAACAGCCTGGGTAGAAAAGGACCACAATGCTCATCATCTAGTTTCAACCCCCCTGCTATGTGCAGAGTCACCAACCACCAGACCAGGCTGCCCAGAGCCACATCCAACCTGGCCTTGAATGCCTCTAGGGATGGGGAATCCACAACCTCCTTGGGCAACCTGTTACAGTGTATCACCACCCTCTGTGTGAAAAACTTTCTCCTCATATGTAACCTAAACCTCCCCTGTCTCAGTTTAAAACCATTCCCCCTTGTCCTGTCACTATCCACCCTCATAAACAGCTGTTCCCCCTCATGTTTATATGATCCTTTCAAGTACTGAAAGGCCACAATGAGGTCTCTCTGGAGCCTTCTCCAAGCTAAACAAGTCCAGTTCCCTCATCCTATCCTCGTAGGAGAGGTGCTCCAGCCCTCTGATCATCTTAGTGGCCCTCCTCTGGACTCTGATGAGGAATTTCCACTTAACTACTCTTTCATTCAAAGGTATTGATTCATTAGAAACCTACATATGACATATGTCCTGTCCCTGAACACCTTCAGGGTGACAGCAGAGCCCTGCTAATCTACATAAAGGGAAGCACTTCCAGCCTACACACGATGAAGCAGTCAACAGAGGGCTCACCTCCTGCAGAGCACTCCAGCCTCTGAGATGAGCTAGGGCCCCATCTTGCAGAAATGCCTAGCTGGCTTCTTTGGAGCAAGTGCAGAGACAGTTTACAGTTATTAGCTCCTAACAGTGCAGCTGTAACCACAACATAATGGATGTTAACCCCAAGATAAACTCCGAGGAGGACAGAAAGGGTGGCTGAATCTGCAGTGTATCCAATCAATCAGCCTCTGGATTAGAAGGCTATCATACAGACCCAAAGGCCTCTCTGGAAAAATAAATAAATAAATAGGTAGATAGATAAATAAATAAATTTTTTAAATCTTAGATAAGTAGGTCCTTTAGGCCGCGTTTGCTATTTACAGCTGAGAAATAATTGAGTATTTGCAAGCTGGCCACTTAAAAAAACACAACAACAACTTTCACCCTTCCATCTTCACATCCCTGCTTAATATATGGGTATTTCGTCTGTAAAATTATTTTAGACACTGGCAAAGTGGTCCTAATGCAACCATCATTGCTCATCCTCCCTCCTCACCACTCTTCCGCGAAGCCTGCTGTGCTTACTGTCATGCTATTAACATTCCTCCAAAGTCACAGAAATGCTAGGATGTACCTGATGCATTCAGAATCCCAGCAGGTGCCTTCTGCAGGTACTGTGCGTCCAGGCAATGCCAAGAAGCAGTCATAAAGTTAACACCGTGGTAAACTATGTAATTTTTAGATAACAGCTACTTACATAAGTACAGAAATTGCTACATTTTACATGTACTGATTGCTCACTTTCCAATTATGGACCAAGACCCAGCGCATGCAAATAATTAGTATTTAGGAGTAACACATTATTTTTTTCCCCTGCATGGCACTCTGCAGCCTGAAAACACTGACAGAATCTAGAAGTTGCTTTTCATCTCATCTGTTGGTGCAATTTCCCTTCCAACCTAGAAGTTTCCAGAGTGCATAAGTAATATTACAGTGTTACAGGAGCTTAATAACTGTGTCCAGAAAGAAAAATTTTTGCAACACCGTTGTGTCTGCACTCAGACAGTGGAGCTGGATTCATGGGCTGAGGCCAATTATATGAGCTTCAACAAGTGCTGGGTCCTGCACCTTTGTCACAACAACCCTACGTATCACTACAGTCTTGAGGCGGAGTGGCTCAAAAGCTGCACAGAGGAAAAGGACATGGGGGTGTTAGTTGATAGACAGCTGAACACGAACTAACAGTGTGCCCAGGTGGCCAAGGCCAACAGCATCCTGGTGCGCATCAGGTATACTGTTGCCAGGAGGACTAGGAGGTGATTGTCCCTCCATACTCAGCTCCAGTGAGGTTGTACCTCGAGCGCTGTGTTCAGTTTTGAGCCTCTCACTACAAGAAAGACATTAAGGCCCTGGAGAGTGTCCAGAGAAGGACAATGAAGCTGAGAGGGCTCTGTAGCACAGGACTTATTGGGAATGGCTGAAGGAACTGGGATTGTTCAGTCTGCAGAAGAGGAGGCTCAAGGGAGTCCTTATCGCTCTCTATAACTGCCTGAAAGGAGCTTGTGGTGAGGTGGGTGTTAGCCGGGTAACAGCAATATGAGAGAGAATGGCCTCAGGTTGTGCCAGGGGAGGCTCAGGTCGAATATGAGGGAAAATTTCTTCTCCCTAAGAGCAGTGATGCCCTGGCACAAGGCTTCCCAGGGTGGTGGTAGTCACCATCCCTGGAGGTGCTCAGGAACTATGTGAGTGTGGGACTGAGGGACACTGGTAAGTGGGCAGGGTGGGGGTGAGTTTGGAGTCAGACTAGATGATCTTGGAGGTCATTCCACCCTTAATGATTCTGAAATTCTAGGATTCCCATACTCAGATCAGTTACTGGGGGCTAGCACTGGAAGAGCACAGGTCGTCGGTTGGGTGACTGTCCAGCAAGAGGGCTGAGGCTCTCAGGCTCAATGCTCAGCCCGGCTCCTACCACCGCAGGGACCCGCCGCCCCACTGAGTGCCCGCGGGGTGCTCCGAGCCCCAGGGACGACAGAGCCAGCCCTGCCCTGGCCAAGAGGCACGAGAGAAGGGCAGCTCGGGGGGTCGAGCCTCAACCAGCTTGGGCTCGGGGCGGCGGGGCGGCGGGCGGCGGCACGGCCGGTAACGGCCGCCGGGGGGCAGCGCGAGATCGCCCAACCGCCGCAGCCGCCATCCCCACCGCCGCCTCCTCGGCACAGCGCCGCGCGGCGCAGCGAGGCCCGACCCGGCCCGGCTCGGCCCGGCTGCTCGGGGGCTTCTCTGGTGCCGGCCCCCGGAGGCCGCCTCTCCCCGCGGGGTGAACCTCGGGCGAAGCCGCGGCCCCGCGAGAGGGAGGCCGCGAGGTTCTGTTATTTGAGGAGATTTCACCTAGAGCCGCTGATCAAAGCTAATGCAAAATAAATGTCTGCCTTTAATAGTCTGATTCCTCTAAGCCCTTGACACTGGGAATTGGGATTTCCCAATGCTATTAGCGCTTAGCAGTAGGCGCTCCAGACCAGCCAAGAACAAGGGATTAAGAGGTATTTGTCTAAACTAATTTCTCTCTGTATACCCGGTCTATAGAGACTGGTGTTACTCTGCTGGAATTGTGCAACACTGCTAATTGGCTACAAATCTAACAGTGGCAGGGCTCCCACCACAGCCTGCCTTGTATTCATTCCCCTACTCCCACCTGGGCCCGGAGACACGACCTGCTTGGTGCAGCCGCCCTGCAGCAAGATCCCTGCTCTGGGCACCCTGCAGGAAAGCAAATTAGTCATAAAATATCATAATTATAGTAGAAATAGGAATGTATGGCACAGGACCCTCAAGCTTTTATTTATGTGAATGAACACTCAGGATGGATTTGGCTGGGTTTGGGCACATGTCATTCATATTCTTTCCAGTATAAGAGATGAAAAAACTTGCAGAAATGGCCGTGGTTCCTTGGAATTCTTCCCTCTAGTCTGGTTTACACTGTGACTTCACCAATTGCTTACTTCTTTATCACCAGAGCACAGCACATCCAGCCAAAGGGAAGACTTGGGAGTCACTAATGGTGCATTTCACTGTTGATTATTTTGGAGGGGTGGCAGGAATCGCCCAACAAAATTGTTCAGTAGTGGCCAAAGGTCGCAGTTTCCATGCTTAAAACCTGCTCTCACAAGGGCTCTGATGGCAATCTGGACAGCCATATGAATCAGATAGGACCACAGGTCCTTCGGAGTTTTCTTTTCAGTATGAAGTACTGCATCGTAATTTGAGTAGAAAGGTCATCCTGAACTTGTGAATCTACCCACCATATATTCACCACCTATATCACAGATCTCTGGAAACCAGAATACTAGGAAATAAGTAAATAAGTAAATGAAAACTGAAGTTCACCACCAGGCAATTCAGCTTGCTAGCCCATGCCAACTAACTACACGGGGGTCCATTTTTTTGGCTTGCCTGGGCCTCAGAGTGCATTGTCTTGGGCTGCATAATTTTCTCCAAAAGTAATGCCTCTCATTTATTTCTATGAAAACAATAACAGCCACTAAGAGCATAATAACACTGTTTGATAGAGCAAATTCTCAGCTACAAAACACTGTTTTTCAACACAGTCACCACTGTGAGCTATGCATTTTTTACAGAGATGAACAAGAGTCTTCATGCTATGCCTCAGCAGAGGTGACCCACTGTTGCAGTTACCACTGCTGAAACTCACCACCCACCACCTCACTGTGCTCACATCTACTGATGTGATGATGATGGATAATGGATGTCAGTGGGTGACATTTTTTCCGCACAGAGGAATTTAGTGGCAAACTTTGGTTCATAAACACTTCTGTATCTGATGCCATTGCATCAGACTGCCCCTCTGCTGCCATCTCTTTCATGGCAGCAAAATGTAATGGAATATTGGTGGGATTGTTCAACCTCTACTGCCGTACCACCAGCAACCATCTCTGATATTACAGGCCAACATCATAAAATGGGAGGCATTACTTTTGGAGTAGCCTTCATAAAATATGTAATATAGTTTATATATATAAAGTAACAAAACTTACTTTAATTTTTAATGTTTTTTTTTCTTTTTAATTATTAAAAAGTATTTTAAAAGCAACAAAACCAGAAGGATATGTGATGCTGTGTTTGTGATATTAATGAATCACCCTGGTCCAGTGGCACTGGCTGCCATTCTCAGTGAACTCTCCATGGGTTCATCAGAGATTACTGATGAAATGTTTCTCTTCCTGTACTTTATCCTTCAAAACAGTTGTTTGCAAATATGCGTACTGCCAAAAAGTGGTAACGTGAATAAGGTGTGATTGCAAAGTGAGAGGTATTTCTCTGGGCAGCTCTGATGGCACAGAGCAGGAGGCAGCCACAGTATGAGCTGTGACACCAAACTTCATCCATTTGATGGGTGGAGTGGCGTGCCATATGATGAGAGGAACCAAAGCCAAGTTGGCCACATATGTATTTTGCCCTCCCTTACATATATAGGGATATATAGGCTGATGCAAGGTTAACAAATGGTGTCTGTTGATATGGAATGTGTGATTGTCCTACAACCACTCAGAGATAGCATCAACTTTAATCCCAGACTAATGAGATAACAGGAAGATCCTAGCCAAGAATCAAATTAACAATAGAAAAAGTATTGGTCCATGAACAAAGAGGACTAATTCAGTTAAGATTCCAGTATACAAGCATTCATTGATTAAATCTTTCAAGCTAGAAATTGCATGACCTTAACCAGTGTGCTTCTTGAGACACATGCAAAGAATGTGGCAAGCACAGTGGAAACTTCTTCAGTACTAGGATAGAGAAGGATAGGTGAGGGAGCAGAAATATATGATGAAGATCATTCAAAGTATTCCCCTTCTGCACAAGATGTCATGTCATGGTTTTGTAATTTTTGCTGTTGGTATTCCACATCATAACATCATGTGGAGCACAGAGAAGAACTACACATCCCAGAGGACCTCACGGTCAGAGGGGGAAATACATCACAGAAGTGATGCTCGTTCTCTCTCTCACTGCCTGGCAGTAGGTGTGGGTGTGTTTCCAAGCTGTGCACCTTCAATTTCAAAGTAGGCTTCTCAGTCTTCAGAAACCTCTCTCTCTTTCTTATTTTACTTGATTTATTAGCCTCAATTCCAAATAGACTGTATTATATCGTGTTATCTTGCATTCCGATATCATAGTTAGTAAAATAAGTTTTCCTCCTTAGATGATTGCCGCTGCTCTGTTTGTTTCCTTGAGCCCAGCTCCCATCTCTCTATCCCTTTCCCTTTTTTCCCATTTTTTGGGGCCGGGGGGCCCACGGGCCTACTGCCCCCCTGTCACGGACATAGATTGATCTAGATAACTCTGTGACATATAACTAAAACATCATCAGTGTTCACCAGAACCAGAAGTTGTCTGCTGACGAGCAAAGTGCCCCCACTAACTTTGCACAGCAAACAGAGGCCAGACCGCCTAGCGTACTTCTCATTATAGGAGAAGTGCCCCTTTCAATGAGGCACTTCAACAGTTGTCTACCTTTGAACGTGTAAATACCCCCATTAAATCTGGTGGATCGGGGCCAAAGCTAATTAACTTGGTGATGCTTTGCATCAAAATCTCTTTTGCAATACATAGCACTCACAAACGGAAAGACGAGGGATTAATTAAACAAACTATTTCAACAAGTAAGTTGAGCAGGTTAGGGCTGGGTTAGGACTAAAGAGCGTAATGATATCCTAAGTGGAAGCCAATGAAGCAAATGAAACCAATAGGAATTTGTGGAGAATTTTTTTCTCTTTGGTTTTAGATTGTTTTGCTTTCTGTGAGACAGATGAATTGGGTCTGACAAGCCAGCCAACCTTAGGTCCAAGAGGCCATGTACTTTTACTTATATTACTTCTTTCAACCTGTCCCTACCAACCAGGCTCAACCCAAACTGTGCCATGAGCAGCATCTCTGTAGTACTTCCAGGTATCCAAACAGTCTACAAAAAATCTTCTATGACTTGTGGTAAAACAAAAGTGGAAGCCAGGAAAGGAAGAAAAAATAGAAGGAAGAAAGAAGGCAAAGCAGTGTATTATTTCAGACATGATTTAAATGTGAACCTAGATGCATTCAGAGCTTGTCTTCACTGCACCCAGCTTGGTAATCAGTCTGGATAAAGACACAGGCTTGATAATGTCCTGTACTGCAGTGGACAAATTCCAAGTGTGCTGGGCTATTCTCACCAACAGAATAAGAAAAGAAAAAAGAATCAAATTAAGTTACTGGAATGATATTTGAGAAAGTAAAATGGCAATTGCAGCACTGCAGTCTGTCTGGTTGTGTCTAATTCTCTAAAGTACCCTGGGGTTTATGGGCAGCACCATCACTTAGCTGATGTCAACTGAGCAGTGCCATTTTGTGCCTTCTGAGAACCTTGCCTTTAAACTCACCCAGGCTGTGTCAGCAACAGAGTGGCCTCTTGCAACCTTTCTGCAACGCTGCTAAATCTTTAATGGTTTGGCACTGCTCAAAATCATTCCATTTTGTAAGAGGAAAGTAAGTGGTATTTCACCTGCCTGGGAGGCTCCTTCCCTTCCAGCTGATTAAGGAGGAAACACTACCACAACCTCAGTCTTTCTAATATGACAGGCAGTAATGAATGGCTGAAATGACAGTGATCATTGCATCCTATGGCCAGTCTATTTCCTATATGTGTTTCCTGTGAACGTAGGAAATTATGGGCAAGGCAATGAAAGAAGCATCCGAGACAGTGATAAACACTCCAGACACAGGTCAGTGTGAAACTAACATGCCCATATTTGTTACTTATTGGCACATACGTGTTTTTGTAAGGGTCTGTCATCAATTAGTTGTCAGTCAAGGGCTGCACGACTGTAGTAGAGTTGGACTTTTTTTTTTTCTTACCAGGAAGTGTAACTTGCATGTATGTAAGGAACGGTGTACATGCAACATACAGCTTAAAATGGATCTGTTGTTTGGATCCAACACTGAAATACGAGAGACTTCAGGGCATTTTTGCAAAAGCAGTTCCAATTCTCTTTTAATTGCAAGACATAATAATTATTAATTTATTCAGACAGATGCATCTCTCTGAAATACAATCCTGTTTAGAGAGTTATATAGTTTGATAACCCCCAGAACTGTAGAAAACAATCCAGACTGAACATTACACTAGGGAAATAAATACCTTAGCAAACAACATCTATGCGCCTGAACCCTCAGTTCCAACAGTCATATACATTAATGCATGGAAAAAACCTACAAGAATATTGACATGCCAAAATGTTTGCATGATCGCTGCCTGTGAAAGGTTATTCACAGATAGAGTCTTAGGCAAAATCATACCCTCAAAGGTATTACAACCCTGCCAAAGTCATGGAAAGCCAACAGTTTTCTACTGTGTGAGGAACAATAGAGCTATTCTAGAATTATTGCTGAAAAGTAGAGGTTGAGGATAGTCGTAATTTTCTTTTCAGAACACCAAAAGCTGCTGTGCCTGACCATTAATGTTGCCACAGGACATACCCTATCCACCAGAAAAGCTACAAGTGCAGAAATCAGAGGAAGAGGAAGGCACAAGCTTTTCCTTCTGTATTCCCAACTCCACAAGTACAATCCCAAGGGTTGTACATGTGTCTTTTTATATCCACAGAGGAGTCCACTGCTGCTGTGTTCCCTGTCACTGAGCCTCCATGTGGCTAAGCCTACTGTGAAAGTCTGAGGAAGGAAGCTGCACATTGTTTGAGTATCACTTATTTTCCCCAGTAATGGTGGTAACTCCACAGCACCTCAACAGTCTGTGATAAAGACTTTCTTTTCCCCTTCCATGTCAGCCAGAGGGAAGTGGACCCAACTCAGCTGCACTCTGAGAAATCAGAGATCCTGGATCCAGGTCCTCCCAGGACAGATTCTTGCTTTGTAGAATTTGGAACAGTTTAGGCATAATGAAAGCTCTAGGGTTGTTACTGCACCCACCCTACTCTCCAGGTAAAATGATGTGCACACATTCACACTGATCTTCCCACCCTCACCCCCCTGTAAGCCTCCTTTAATCTCCTGCCTGGCACTGCAAACCGACTGCCTTCTTTCTCAGGTAGGAGAAGGAGCCTGCTGCCTGTTGCCCAAGTTAAGGATCAAGAGTTAAGAAGAAAAAGTCGAGGGCATCATGGACCTGTGTTAAAACTGTCACTCTCACACATTTTATGCCCGTAACAGCAGCGCTACGGGCTGACAGCAGACACTGGTCAAAAGAGGAGTTTGCCTCTGGAGAGGTTTCAAGACATTGGAAAAAAATAAGTAATGTGGATCAGCAAATAAATCAGTGCTTTCTGAAGCTTTAGATGTAATAAAACCAACATACCTACATCATTATTAATGCAGTGTTATTCTAAGACACATAAAAACATTTGGCTAGACATACTAGAGTAACAGAGGTAAGAGGCAGGATGGGTAATCACAGAATTACAAAATAACAGGATGGCTGATGTTGATAAGGACATATGAGTCCAAGACCCAACCCCTGTCCCAGCAGGGACACTCACAGCAGGGTGCCAGGCCCACAACCAGGCAGCTTTTGAATATCTCTAGGGGGGAGACCCCACAGCCTCTGGGTGGCCTGTGCCAGTGCTCTGTCAGCTGCACAGCACAGAAGTACTGCCTGGTGTTCAGAGGGAACCTTCTCTTCACCAGTCTGTGCACACTGCTTCTGGTCCTGGCACTGGCAGGAGCATGGCTTTATCTTCTTTACACCCTCTCTTCAAGAATTTATAGGCACTGATAAGATCTCCCTGAGCCTTCTCTTCTCCAGTAGGAACAGTCCCAGCTCACTCACCATCTCCTCATAGGAGAGATGCTCCCATCCCTCCATCATCTTGGTGACCCTTCATTGGACTTTCTCCGGTATATCCATGTCTGCCTTGTACTGCGGATCCCAGAACTGGACTCAGCACTCCAGGTGTGGCCTCACCAGTGCTGAATAGAGGGGAAGACTCACCTCCATCCATCTGCTGTCAATACTTTGCATAGTGCAGTCTGGGATACTGCTAGCCTTGGCAGCAAGGGTCTATCATTCAGCTTTTCTATCGTTCTTACATTTTAGGATCTGTCATGCTTCAAGTGAAATCCCAAACACACATGATATAGTAATATCAAGCATCTGTCCTATGAGAGATCTTTTCCAGACAGAAGTTTGAGTCTTTGGAGAGTAATCGGCTTATATCCATCCCATAAGCTAACAATATCAGACACATCCAATATGGTTCAAAACAGTTTACACTGTAAGTAATAACCCCAGCAAAAGGAGCTTTTTGAACAGCTTTTTTTGAGCCTCACCTCATTTTAGAGCTCAGCAGAAACGTGCGCAGCTGATGCAGACAGTCACAGGGATTTTTATTTGGTCTAAATAAATCTGAATAAACAATAAAAGGTTAAGTGTTATTTTTTTCAAAGCCTGAAACACAGGCAAACAAATTGAGGGTGGAGAACTCAATTATCTGAAGCAGAAGCTACTGGCAGTTACACTCAGCAGAGCTGAATAATTTTCAATTACTCTGGGAGAAGAGGTCACCAAAATATGTTTCCCAATCTGTACATTCCTAAACTCAGATTTCTTGATGTTACAGATGCCCTTTGTCAGGGTAATTTTGTATGTTTTTTCTCTACCAATCACCCTTTCCCCTGCTTTGATCTCTTAAATCAAGTTCTTTCCTCAGGGCACCTGCATTAAGCTTACCCTACATATGTGCCTTCAGCAGAGAGCTCATTCGAACTCCCACTTTCTGAAAGCCAAGCTTCACTGCATCACAGCCAGCCACTTTCCCAGGGAGATGTGATGGGGGCTGCTGCAGTACTTCTCTGACCCAAAGTGCTAAGTGCATTAACCCAACAAAACAAGGAGATGGGTCCTCTCCAGGAGTGACATATGCCAGTCTCTTCCCAGCTGTACCTGAACATCCCAGCTAAATTTGCAGGTTTTCCCAACAGATACTGGCAGAATCTCAGCAGGTTTGACCAGTAGGCAAGAGAAATGTTTGGTACATCTGACTACGGCTCCTACCAAACAACAAAGAGCCTTGAATGCTTTGTACCAGCTTTGTTGCATCTTCCTGGCTTTGAGATTTCATCTCTGTTAGCATAATTTTTCTGGCACTTTGAGTTTCTTGCAATGGTTTTTCCTTGGTTTTTCTCTCAGCAATGATTTTTCACTGTGAGTTTTTTCTGTCCAAGAGGCAACAGGAGCAGAAGCTACATTTTACATCACAAAGCATCTCTATCGCCATAAAAAGAGAAAGGAAAGTTTTGCTTTGGTGTGTATCGCACACATATATAACAAACAACATATGGTGCCAGAATGGTAAAATGTCTAGCGCATGGAAAGAACAAGGAAATTTTCTGTGTACTTCTGTTTTCACATACAGCAGCACCTAAATGTGGCAATTACAGTATCAGGAAAGATGCTTGAATGTTTATCTCTCCATTAGGACTTTACACCGCTATCTGGTCTAAATGGCGCAGTGAATCCCAACAGGAGAAGCTTTTATGATGATAGTGTCATTTTTACAGCAAATATAAGCGGATGATTTTCAGTGGAAGGAGAAAGCCACTGAAAATTGACTAACCTACTTTTTAGTCAGAAAAGAGGCATTTTATTTAAAACCTTTGTGTATGAGAGTCAATCCATTTATCATCAAATACCTGCCCATACCGTTGCTAGTGTGTGTGGAGAGAAGGTAAAAGAAGAAAAATAAACCCATTTCCTTATTTCCCACACAACATGCATAAGCTGCCCACTACGTATAAAAGAGGTTTTGAACTGGCTAGTAATGAAATAGCTTCTGGACAGAAAAGCTCCCTCACTCTTAGATTCACTGCTTCTTTGGAGGTCTGTGGCCATTGTTAGCTTCCCAGTGGGGGGGTTCTCTTTTTCTGAGCCCGGCTTATATTTGGTGATCTTGGGGCTATTACAGGGCAGAGAGTTGGTGTGCTTTTCTTATTCTGCTGCCTTTGGTGGGACTCTGGGCAAATTGCTTCACCTCTGCAAGCCATTGCTTACCCCTTTATAAACTGGGTTTGAATCATACCACCTGACAAAGAAGGCTTAATAAATTAATGCCGTCAAGTGGTATCTTCTTCTTGAGGAATTCAAAAAACTTCCCTGGAAATCCTCCCGTGAAAGATACAACCATACTTTACTAGGCATGGATCTCTGTGGACTTCTGGTTTTCTCCTTGGCAAATACAAACCTTACCATGTCATCCCTCCACTGTGTTAAAATGAAATAAATCTGGATGACAATGAAGAGAAATGGTAGCAGTGGTATCTTGCTGTGGGATGATGAACCCCATGTGTAGGTCTTGACTATGTAAGGAAAAAGGAAAGAAAAAAAATATATACACTTATAGGTTTAAAAGTCCTTTGAGCTTTGCAGACTGTACCACACCAGCAATTCAGTACAACCTTGTATTTTAAGAAAACTCAAATATCACACACTGCTAAGCTATTCCCATTGTCTCGTTTTGATCATGTAAAAGAAAGCAATCAGCGAATAAGAAAAGGTAATGATAAATAAATGGCTATTATATCATCCCAGTGTCCCATTCGCTTCCTAATTCCAATTTGGTATTCCTCTCCAGTGTTCACCCTCCCAATGCATTTTACTCATGTAAGGTTAATCCAGTGCTGTTTTCTCTACATAGCAAAATGTCTATGGTCTTAAGGTGGGAGGCCTACAGATTTCATAGTGAATGTCTCAAACATCTAATCTCTGGTAGGACATTCTTTGATCTAAGTATATTACATAGGTACTACATTACTGCAAAATTCAAGAACCAAAAGCAAGTAAATTCTGTAGCCTTCTCTTTAAAAGCCTCTTTTCAGCCACTCTCCATCCCATACATGTTCTTGGTATTCCTGCAGGGTCCCATGCTGCCCAAAAACTGGTGTCACAGAGGCAGCTCGTGGGTGAGCTTCAGCCCCTCTCTACTCTGAGAAAAGGAGAAACCAAAGATGTGCTCCCTGAAGTGTTCTTTGCCTGAGTTTTCTACTGTACATCCTCAGTACCATTGCTGAAAGGGAGCGAACCAAGCATTTCTGTAGCATTTGGTTTTGCAGCACTCTATTAAACATTGTAAAGTAATCACTGACTTCAACAATAACTTTAGGCATGGGACCCCTCATCCACCAAAGCTCTCCTGACCATCTGGCCTGACCACAGCCTATGCACAATCATTTGAGTAGAGTTTTTGACTCCTTACTTCTCACCAAAATATTTAAATTCTTTTTTTCTGGAATATCCAAGAAATTGATAACATTTATCACATCAAGAAATGACTATCGGACTTCACTCTGGGCTCCCTCACAGCTGGTTGACCATTGGTAACGTCTCTTGTTAAGACAAAAGAATTCCCCTTCTGCTTTCATCAGAGATCAACTCCAACCTCAGTCATCCACCTGACAGTTTTTCAGACAAGCAGTTCCTATGATTTTTAATGACCTTTTAAACTTCCAAAATCCTCTGATAATCACCCACAAAGCCCTCCTTCAAATTCTCTTCTGAAAAACATTGTCCAGTTTGGACATCTGAACTACAATTTGCTGCACTGACCAACATCATCATCATGCTACAGGTGTTCCCTGTTCTGGCTGTAGACTGACAAAACAAGGATAATTGCTTTGGCTTAGAAAGTCCCCTTCTTGCCATGTGTTGCATTATCCAGACGTATCCAGATCCACAGCTTGGCTCCAAGTACTATGTTCAAAAGCAAAAGCAGATGATTCCCCAAGCTCATTCAATAAATATATCTCATGTCAAACTTAAGCAATAAACTTCAGGTCAAAGTTCAGCAATTTTATTTTATTTACTTCAATTTTACTGGCAGTGAACAATTCTTAGCAGGTAAACTTCAAAATACACCTCCAATAACAATTGTTTTGCCTCAGGTATTTATGCAGCATTCTAGCTACGGCAGTTATACAGCATTTCTTTTTCCCCACGCATACAAATACACACTCATACTTAATACATTAGCATTTCCACTATACATTTGTACAGTGTATCCAGTTAAGCAAATTGCTCAATTAGCTGAATAGGGTTTTTTCTTTTCATTGTGAAAAGAGAGAGTCTTGCCGAATGGAACGCCATTCTCAGTAAGAGGTCAGTTGGGTGTGATTTTTGGAATAAAGGAGAGAGGATGAGTGGGTTGTAATAGATTTTTTAATTATTCACATTTTATTGCCTTAAAAAGTCAAACAGAGAGGGCAAATCAACATACATACTGGCTCATGCTGGTATGTAACAGAAGTGTGTTGTAGAAAAAGCCCACCGTACTTACTGGAATTTTCCCATTCTTGCTCATAACTTGTGGACATAGAAAAGACTGTGGGACTGTCAAATACTGAGTGTCAGGGAACGGTATATCCACTCGTTGGTAAAATAAGTCAGTTAATTTGGCAGGTAAGTATTAAGTAATCATATTGTCAGAACAAGGCAAGTGGCTAAGAAAGGAAGACAAAGAAGAAAAGAAAAAAATATAAAGACAAGGAAATAGGAAAGAGCCAAACAGGAGAGGGGGAAGGGATTTGACGGCCCAGGAATGAGAGAATAAAGGTGATAATCCACCTGTTCTGGTTGGCATCTGGTCACCTTGTCCTCATCACTAACTTTGGACTTCCTTTCTGACTTTCTATTGCAACGGTGCAATTTGAGCATTATCCAGCCTGGGCTTTGTTACAACCCAAATGGAATGGCTGAGAAAAACTTGAACAGGTTGGGTGTTTTTCCATGCCTATTTTTAAGAAAAATAATAATTAAAAAAATAACAAAAATCATGCAGTGTTCATGCTTTCTGTGCATTTTCTGCATTTTTTGCTGACTCGGATTTTAGTAATCATTAGTTTGATTTTTTGAAGTAAATATTGTTCCATTTTGAGTTGGCTTTCCCGTATTTGATTTCAATACAGCAGAATTTCAAATGAGCTGAACGTTTATTTTTAATTTCATTGCATTTTCCTGGGGTAAAAATGTCTATGATATTTGCCTAGGCATAGTGTTACATCACGTACTCTATTTATGTTTCAGCATTGCAGTGACTTTTAAAAGCTCACAGCAGGAAATGAAGAAAAGCTGGAACTCATAATTATTAAATAATAATAAAAAATGTACTCTGCTAAGGTTACATTTATTCAAAATGGTACAATTAATATATCCTCGTGTTTCCATTAATATATATTCCGGTGGAGAAATTGATAGGAAATGTTGTCATGGCATGAACTTTACAGTAGATTTGTACAGTCTCTGCTGAGCAGAGTTGAAATGAGCAAACCATTTGGATGATGAGTACTACAGAGAAATGAGATTATCCATCATGCACCACATAAAGGATCAGTCACCAAGTCCTCCTTGTATTGACAGAGTTGGAAACATGCTACTGACTTGAAGAACAAACTCTATAACCACAAAGTAGTTGTAGAGCAGGTACGTTTTATTCAGCCAGCCAGGTGCAGGGGGGATAACTCCTTCCTAGCCTGCACATCGAAAGCAGGTAAACATCCTTATTTATAGAGGGAATACATGCATATTTGTGGTATAAGGAGTGGTTATTACAACTAATTCTAAAAATTCATTACAATATTCCACGCCTATTCTACATCCCAATCTCAGCCCCTAACTAACGACCCCATATCATTCCCACTGTTCCTGCTCAACTACTCTTACAATTTTAACAATATAAGAGATTAGCCCTTTATTCACTATCTAGCATGATAAGCCAACCAATTTAGAGTGAGGTGGGGTAGGGCCTTCCCCCACCTGATTTCCCTTCAGATCATCCTTGCAGCCCCCAGCATTGACCTTCTCTGCTTCTCTCAGGCTTCTCTGCCTTGTCTGGCACCCAGGGCTTGCACACTCCTCAGCTCTCACCCACGCAGAGCACTGGAATGGCTTCTCCTCTCCTCCCCAAGTCCATGCTTTACTTGCTGCTCTGACCTGAACAAGCCTTAAGCCATCACACAAGACAGACCACCATTAGCAAACAGTCACTGCCTCACTGCCGAGCTTCAACCCCATTCAAGGCATCAGCAGCAACATCACTTTTGGATTCTCATTACCACTGTGAATTTACAATACCCGTTGCCACCCACCTTCACTCATTGATCAAAGGTTTTCAACATTATGGTTCTTCATGACATAGCCCATCTCATGGCATCTCTTATCTCATGATTAACCCCTATCTTCAGTTTGCAACCAATGCCACCTTCTTTTCTCCAAAATAAGGCCAAGTCTAACTTGTTTGTATCAGCTTCTGCAAAGTGGATGCTTTGTTTCTACACTCCCTACAAAAGCTGTCTTTCTTTGCCAGAAAGGCATACAGAGCACAGCCCTTGGAGGAGAAACTGGCACACCGCAAAGTGCAGTTGCTTAGTGCTATGTAATGCCTGTACCTGTGCACACATTCAGATGGTCCCATTCTGATTTGTGCTATTAACAGGTTTATTGTGATTATGATTTCTTGAGAGTGAGTTGTCACACTCTGAAGCTTTGGTGGACCCCTGGAGATGCTGCTGCAGTAAGCATCTGGAACACAACCCCATCTTCTGATCTTTCCTCCAACATTTGTCTGTCTCTGCCAGAGAGCACAGTGCAGTGAAGGTCTGTCGATGAAATAATGCATGGATCTCAAAAAACACTAGAGCTGAAGGAACAAGTGCACACTGTGGCATGCTTTGATGCAGAGTAGAAGAGGGGATATTGGTGTTATTATTTAAAGAGTACACTCAACACTTTGAAGACCCAGCGAGAAGAAAGATTTAAAAGGAGAAATCGGATTTTGTTAAGCTTTTAGGTTTAAACTGTGTTTATGCATAGAGACCAAATTCACACAGTGTTTATTTCTTGAAATCACAGAGGGAAAAAAGCCATGCTGCTGCTGCTGCTGCAAAGGAAGGGATGTGCAGGGCTGCCACAGCACCTGGCAGCTTAAGTGTCGCTGCAGTTCTTTACACACCAGGGCACGCTGTCACACAGCTCACCCAGCCAGGAGGCACAGCACAGAACGCCCCAATCCCCTCCCAGAACTGAGAGCCTACTGCTACATCCTCATTAAATTCATGTCTGAGGACAAAATAGACAGGAGCTAATGAGCTATAGAACACCCATTCTGGCTATTCTAGTACTGCACCGAAGTGCAAGAGGAAAAGCAATTTTAATAAGAATTTTATGTGTCTGTTATCATGAATATAACCAAAGGTTTCTGCTTTAAGATTACAAGCAGCAGCCAGCAATATTTTTATTTCACAACACTTCATTGACAGACTCTCCTGTCTGAGGCAATTCAGAACTCTGGCGAGCAAAGCTCATCGCTTTTTTATCTGCTTCCTTCAGCACCGAGCAGATATTTATAACTGTTGAAGTCAGTCTGGAAATAAGTATACAGCTCAAGGGTGCTGTATGTTACCAGTCAAGCAGAAGAAGACAAAGACAAATAAAATGCAGTGAAAAGACACGATACAGATATACGGCAGATTGTGACTACCAAAGAGCTAATGGTTTTGTGATGGTGAGAACAGAGCGTAGAAGAATAACAGGTATTAGTAATGGTTTTGTTGAAAAATCTCTTCAGGCCATTAAAGTATTAAGCTGTTCTTTATCACACTTTCCCTTCTTCTTCTTTTCTTTGCTCACTGGTATTTTTTTAGTACTCCATTTCTTTCTCTCTCTCCCACTGCATTGAATAGCATTGAGCTGCCTTCATCACACGAAATCACAGCTCGCCGGATTTTTATTTAAGTTGCAGACATAATTCGAGACAATCGAATTTGAATAGCAATTTTGTGTTCACATCTTTTATTTATTAAGGTTCTATAAAATACAGGAAGAAGAGAAAATGCAAAACGCGCTGCTACACAATACAGGAAACATCGAAGTGGTAGAAAAGCGAGGGTTTAAAAATAAATAAATAAATAAATAAGAAGATTTTATTTTTCTCTCTGTTGTTTTTTTTTCTTTTAGAAGATGCAGAACCAGTGAGCCAGCTCCCTCCCTTGCAGAAATCTGTGCAGTGCAAGAGGCTGAAAGGATTACAGCAGGACGCCACTCACACAGCTCTTAGCACCAGTCCTGAGCAGCTCCAGGTGAAATTACAGCTGCCCCGGGGTGCCTGTGTCCCTCAGCAGCACACGGGTGCCCAGCTGGGAGGCAGCAGAGGATGTTCAGCATTTCTCACTTGGTTTGCATTCCTAGGAGGGGAGGCCTGTGCTGACCACACTCTGTGCATGCAGCCTTCCTCCCGCATAGAATCATAGAATCATAGAATCATAGAATTACCCAGGTTGGAAAAGACCAGGTTGCATGCATCCTCCCAGCAGAGAGCTCATGCATGGATGTGGACACCAACATGGTGCTGCTGCTATCTCAGACACACAGAGAAGAGCTTTGGGATGGAGCCTGAGCCACTCCCGCATTGTGGGTCATGATTTGTAATTCTGGGCAAGGTGAGGGTTCTCCATAGGATGTAGGTCTAGGAGAGGGAGGACATGCTGACAGGTCTTCTGACCTTGCCCAAAGTTTGTATTCCATTCTTTTGAGCTTATAAAGTTTAAAAGAGAGTCGGGCTGGGTAAGTAACCAGGGCCTGGGATCCATCAAGACAGCAGGCATCTTCTGAAGTTAGATGGTAATTTTCCCAGAATCTTCTGGGAACAGGTGGTACATTTCATAACTGTGTTCTATTATTAGTCTGTCACTACAGTCCTGGGCTGAAAAAATCTCTTCAGATGAAAAAAAAAATGTATTGTTCTCTCCCTGTGGATGGATGGATTCTCCTCCTTACTTCCCTGTGCAAAAAAATATTGCTAAATTTACGTGTGAAGACGAGTTACGGCGATGCACCCCATGTCTGGAGAAGGAAGTTTGGCTTGAAGTCCTAGGATGAGTCTCACTTTGAAAATGCACTTCCAATAGTCTTAGATTATTTAATGACAGTTATGTTGTCCTGCATGCATGACTTGCTTGAGCTGCTTTCCATCACCTTCTCGCTATCTGGGATGCAGGTCTGCTGAAGAGGTTTCTAAATTACATTTCACTTTCCCGTATTTCAATACACAAGTACTTTCCTACAGCAATAGCAAAGCTATTTCTGAGCAACTTTCAGAGGTGCAGTCCTATGGAGGTGCACCTTCCTTCAATCTGAAAATCAGAGTCTAAGATTCAAGATAAAAGAGGCACTGAAGGTTTCTTCAGTAGGATTCGGTAAGCTTGAATTCCTTACCTGCTAGGCAGGCTTGCTGGCTTTCACAGACAATAGCATTTCACGTTAGTTCTCTGAGCTCAAATGCAGCAATTTCAGGAGAAAAAATGTTCTGAAGTTCACCATTCTGAAAAGAGCTGATTGTTGTGTTGTCAATAAAAAGTAGGATTACAGAGTAGGCGAATTTGTTACGTACACGTATGGCCCGTGAAATACATCCTTGTATGAATCTTTAAACATTATCAGCCTACAGTAATTGTTACTTACACTCCACCCACTTGATCCTTTTTTCCCTCTTTTCCTCAGAAGAATAATTTGACAGTTGTTTGCTTTGAAAAAGTTAAGCTACAAAATGGTTTCTATGTCTAATAGGCATATAAGTCTGTTAACATAAGCACAGTTAAGAAAATGTGGACAGATTTGAAACCCTCACCCATAAAAAAAGCAAGAAATCAAAGCGCTTTCTAGAGCTGAGACAGACTGCAGAAACCTGAGGCTTTGGTGGAAGGGAGGATGACGAGGAATTAAGCTCTCAGCTCCAACTACAGACTCAGGTCTATCCCCCTAGCATTGTGAAATGGAATTTATAGCTAAAATCAGAAAAATGGACCCTGGCATTAGGATCATAGGTGTTACTTCACTGACAGCCTATTATAAAGCTCCAACTGTGTCCAAAGTCAAAAAGCCATTTCATAGTTATATTTATCAGGATGAATAATGTGCAAATCCACTTCCCTTCTTTGTTTGATTTCTTTTTTCCTTTTCCTTCTTTTCTTCTTCTTTTTTTTTGGGGGGGGTGGGGGGGTGGGGGGGGAGGGGAAAGGCTGGGTGGGGGATATGTTATTATTAAAAGAAATGTTCCCCTTGCACATGGCAAGGCTTCCCCAGATGAGCATTCCCCAGATGAACAACCCAATGCTGCAGTGAATCACAATTGTAAATCTACCATCCAGTCCAAGTGACACACAGGGGACAACCTCAGAAGCTACTTGAAGGAGGCTTGTGCCACCCAATAATGCAGAAACAAAGCAGAGCACTCATTTACTGTGATTACACACACACCTCCCAGTCGTCAGCAGAGGCCAAAGAGGTCTGAGCAAGTGGATGCCATCAAGAAAACTACACAGGATTCACAGAGGCCATGGAAAAAGGCCACTTTCAGCAGACATATCCTGAAAGATGAGATGGGAAGAAAGATTCTTGGGAAGGGTGAACTCTGGGCATCTTCAAGGAAATCAGTCTGGGGGTTTTAAAATCAAAATCAGAGCTCACGTCATGCATCACATACAAAAAGAAGCAAACAAACAAAAATGAATGCACTCATACAAAAGGAGAATGTGCAGACAGATCCACCTTGAAGCCCCAGGCCACTCAGGGTCCCACCATAAGGCTGTACTGCAAACAACCCATAGAACCAATGATAGTTCGGCACAATCATAACATCAAAGAAAAATATACAGCTACTGGTTGCCTTTATATTTAATGAAGGGTCTGAAAACAGTAATATCTTTTGGATTAAGAGCTGGTGCCAGAAGAGCAAGGGATGCACAGAAAACTAAATTAAAATGAACCAACCAAAGTCACTGTGAGTGTGCAAGTCCCACCAGTTCAGGATATCTAGCCTGGGAATATACATGGTGGCAACCAGTACAGAGCAGCGGAGACCCAAGAGATATGTAACTGCTTTTCCAGAGTTGTCATCTCCTGAAGATACACGCTGAAAAAGGGCAGGCATTTAAGGCTGACCATGAACAGCAGGCATGAGAGGCTCAAAGACCCCTCTCACAAGCAAGATGTCCAAGTTACCTAACTCAGAAGCACACAGAGAAGGGACACAGAATGAAGCAAGTTTCTGCCATCATGTTTTCCAAGATAAGATCCCTCTCACCAAACTGTATGCATTTAAGAGCCGTCCATGTTGCCTTAGATCCCTCAGTAACCAGCAGCTCAAACAGCAGTCTTCACAGAGACAAAATAGAAAACCATAGATTAACCCAAGTAGGAAGGGACCCACAAGAGTCATCGAGTCCAGCTCCTGACTGCACAGACCAAGCCAAAGGGGCTCAGAGGGAGCAACTCAAGAGCTGGAGGGAAGATAGTGGTGAATGGGAGTGAAAAAGGAGGAAAAAGATTGGATTTGGAGGTGCTGGGTAAGTGTGAATCAATTACTCATCACAGACAAGGATCTACCAAGAAGCATTTGGTGGAGAAAAAGCCATCCCCAGACACAAGTGCTTCTTTCTGAGCACCAAGGCATGCATACATTTGGGCCCAGATTCTTTCCTGAGCTAACTCTGCAGCGATACCAGAAATTATGCAAGTTAAGATGCATGTCTCTTATGAAAATGATGCAATAATCAGTGTCTACGGTTCGATTATGAGATAATTAATTTTAATTGCATATTACATTCTCATTGAATTAAAAGATTTGAAGAGTTTGACTATTTTTATATTCCCCTTGCAATACATTTTGTAGTCGTTGCTATTTAGAGACAGAAAATTGCAACTATTTTAAAAACACGACAATGACTTTCACCTCCCTGAGGGAAATCCTGAATTACTGCCTTTGATGGCATCAGAGTTTCATCCTTATTCTGTAGGAGAAAATCATTCAAGCCTTTGTAGCCTCGCCTAGTCTGAATGCCTTGAGTTCCCAACCCTGATGTGAAAACGCACATTTTTCATTAGGCTAAGGGGAGGAAATTATGTTTTTCTTATAACTTTTTTTCTTCACCGGGAAGTGTTAAAACAAAAACTTACTTTTTGTGACATTTCCTTGATGCCACCCACTAAGTAGGAGCGTTGGCGGGGCACCACGTCCCCTCCATGATCTCACTGCAGTCGCTCCATTCCTGCCTTCAGCACCAGTGTATCGTTTGGAAAGGAGAGCAACTGGGATCTGATGTTGCCCCATGCGGTAGAGACGTGTTTTGCCTGTTCTGATTTCCATTTTTTGGCTCCCACCAGCAGCAGAGCATTGAGCAAAATGTCCCCATCACAGCCCTCAGAAATTCACTGTAATAAGTCACTCGCTGAATTGCACCTTGTGGTCCTATTGTGAGGGATCAAATCACCAACTTCTTCAGTTGTTCAAATTACGTTCTCAAATAGTTGCTGAATAAGTCATGCCCGTCACCAGCAGCGTGTGACTTCCCATCCAGCGCTTTGCTGCAGGTACTCAGGATCTGGCCTTTGAAGATGACAGGGTTTTGGCTGGCCATGGGGGTTATGTGGGAAGATCCTGATTCCTCCTAGGGTTTGGATGCCTTGGATACCAGGAGGCTTTTGAAAGGGACAAAGCATGACCTGAGTGAATTGGCCTTCAGCAGTGAAAAGCCAGAATCTTTTGTGCCATGAGCAGCTTCAAAGTGAAATGATGAGGGAGAGCAGATACACCTATGCTACACCATCACTGTCCCTGTTCAGGGTACAGCATTGCATGCACCTCTCCTGGGCACCCACACTCCCAGGCATCCAAGTCCACAGGGTGGTGGGACACATCCCAGAGGCAGCAGGGGACAGGCTGTGCGAGTCACAAATGCCAAGCATGGAGGCTTTGTGATTTCCTGACAAGAAATGCAAGATGTTGGGGATGTAGAAAAGAAAGAATGAATGCTGGGCTTGCAAGCATATCCCCAGTCTTATGCTTAAGTACATGACCTTGCCTCTGCAAAGAACAACTTCTAGCATTAATGTTCCCCCTTGCACATCTTTTGTGCCAGAGGTCAGCAAAGCAGTGCAAATTTTGCCACATTCCAAGAATCATGTTTTATTTGTCCTCAGATCCCAGTATTTTGGACTCAAATAGTATGTGAAGACAAATTTCATACATTTTTCCCATATATTCCTGCCTGTGTTCCTTATGTCTCAGCCCTTTTTTCCCCAGTCTTTCTTGCTCCTGCATCTGTTACTCTGCCTGGAAGACTGAAAATATTCAAGTACTGACTACACCTCTCTCTGATGCACCACTGAAGATGTCATCTCCCATCTTCACAGTGGCTTATGTGGCAGGTTTCTTCTCTATGTAAAAACACATCACAATTATATTACACGCTGTTGCTTTCGATAAAAACCATATTCAACTGACTCCAGTTTTCTTTGGAAGGCCTTTTAATTTCACCCAGTACCAGTCTCTGCTGACGGCAGGCATGGAGTCCACCTGGAGGTTGATGCTCCCGAGCTGGCTGTGCTGCCGTGTCACTTTTTATCCTGAGCTCAATGCTGGTTAAGTCCTGCCAAGTGCCTGGCAAGTTGGGACAAATCTTTTATTACTTGGCTGTGTCTGAAGTCTCTAAACTAAGGCTTATCCAGTTCAATAAGTGGTGGAACAAAGGCCACTCTGGCATGAAGGCTGTTTATACTTCAGTCACGGATTTTCTTTTTTTTATTATTTTTTGAATCATTTTTCATTAAACCATTGGAGGGCCTTGGAAATGTCATTGTTGCCCCTTAGCACAGCTCCACTGCCAGTCCATCACACAGCACTGTCCTGCAGCTGCCCCACGCGCATCTGCACACCGCTGCTCCGAGCATCCCCATGCGGAGCCGGGCTCTCAAACGATAGCAAGGGGCCTTTTACGCCACGCAAAAATGTATTAAAAATACATAATGTAACTTGTCTTAATATACTTTTCTGAGTCTAAAAATATGCCAGACCAAAAGAAACATATTTACATAAAAAGCAGACAAGGTCAAATAACAAAGAAAGCCCTTAATTAGTTGTAATCAACTTTAATTTGCATACCGTATATAATTCCTAAATGATTGTTAATAATAACTTTATATAATGGACTTCCAATTTTCATGAAAATGGCACATTTTGATAAGCAGACACAAAACCCTAGTACTAATAAGGTTTAATTTGCATACATTAGACTGATTATCCAAACAAAAGGATTACAGTATTACTTCTCCATACCTTTATGTCCTTATTATGCACATTTATTAACTTCACAAAAGCTAGCTGTTAGTGACAAACAATAGCCATGGCTGGGAGAGAAATCTGCGGTGTGAATAAAGTGCATTTTAATGTCTAGGAGCAAAGTTTATACCGCATAAATGTTTTGTTTAACTCTTCCTGTGCGAAAGGCATTACGCTGGATGAGACAGGCGCTATTAGCCAGATAAAACCCTTCTTCATTACACGACTTTTTGTAAAGGATGCATTTGCTGCAAAAATGACCCACTCGTGCTCCCGGTTTCCTGATGTGAAGTTAAAGACCTGGATGGTGCTTGAACGTATCAGGAAACATGTTTACGATCACAGGATTAAGCTGTTAACTCGTGTGATACCAGGGCACGGTGTTAATAAACATATTGCCATGAGCTTCGCTTTCACAGCGTAAATAATAATACAGGTGGCAATAGCTGTTCCTGAGGGTATCACACAGACCCCGCAATTAAAGTGTGAGCAAAGGGGAGGGAAAAAAAAATCATTAGTAGAGCTGGTGTCTGAAGGAAACGATGCTCACAGGGGCTTGTAAGAAAGCCAATGGATGTGAAGCATTGACTGAATGCCACCCTGGAGCTGTGTGACACGGGCTGTGCTGATATGCCACAGTGACACTGATGGGAGAGGAGGATGTCACAGCTCTGCACTTTGCAGCTTTCCAGTGAGATGAGCTGCCTTGAATGGAGTTGCTGCTGCTGGAGACACATCCCCAGCTTGCATGGCCCATCCTCATGATCCGAGCACCTGGCTCCTTGAGAGCGCTGCAGCTGTCATCACAGGCCTGGAGAGACTTCTCAAGGTAGGTTGTTTCTTGCACAATTTTTGACCAAGATCTCCATGCCTACTCACAACCTGTTTGTTTGAAACATCACAGTATCACAGTATTGTGTGAGTTGGATATCATCAGAGCAACACAAAACATTTCTTAATGTTTTTGCTGGTCCCATCCAGACTGCCCACTGACTCTGCAGTGTCCATCTGGCAAGGTTGCCAAATGATATTTCTTTCAACACCATTCCCATCCCACTGCTTGCCAAGGAGCCGTATGAGCTCTGCTTATTTTTACCTGTGCAACTCAAGGCTACTGGCCTCTGGCTCTGTCCTGGTTGGTGTCACACCATCAAAGCTCAGGGTCCTTCCCCAGCAAGAGCTCAAGGATTTTGCTGGGAAACTGTAAATAAACGAGGACTTCATGGTGTGGCCAATGAGCTCTCTACTAGGGACACCATCTCTGGAGTAGTCTTGCACGAAGACCTCATTGGTCTAGAAGGGCAGGTGGGTAAAACACATTTCAGACATCCAGATGGAATTTCTAAAAACACCCTGGAAAACAAGCTTTGGCATCCTGCATCATTTGGGCATTCTTCAAAGTACCCCAAATCATGAAGAGCATGGAGTTCCATATAGATTTTATGTTAGTCTAAAACTCACACTGAATAAATGTAGATTTCTTTTTTACTGTCAGAAGGCAAATTTGAATCTGACTTGCTTTTCCCTACCAAGTCACAGCCCTGTTTCCATTGAATCCTACTACACTTGAGATGGTCTCAGCTCCCTGAGAATCCTCACAAGTGACTCAATGAAGCTGCATTTGGATCTTGGTTGCAATCATCAGTCTATAAATAAGAATATTTTCCCAAGATCTCGGTGCTGTATTCAGTCTTCTCCTTCATAGCACTTTACGGCAAATGAGATGTGCCCGATTCCCATTTTCTCCTCCTCTTTGTTTTTCTTTGTTAAAAAATGGTAACAGTTTAGGAAGAAAGCTCTGCCTGGGCCTAAGCCTTTGTTCCCATTCAGTGCAGAAAGAACCAAAAATATAAGAGTATTACATGTTACAGGCATTTGGCCTTTTGTCCGTCTTACTGGAGGTCGGAATCTGCCTTTAGCATTAAAGATCATTTTGCCCCTTGAATTTGCACAGCCTTGTGGAATTTACAGAGACAGTTAAATGACTGTCTCTGTATTCTCATCAGTAAGTTTGCATTCAGGGAGAGAAGACGTGCAGTCCCATGCCAAGTGAAAGGTCCATGTTCACAGATCAGAAGCTACACTCAGTTTTAGAAACCCGAGGGCATTCAGAACACTCCAGACATTTTGACAATACCAGAACAAAGCCAAACCATCCCTTCTCATTCATGTTCAGAGAGAAGAACAGCAGCATTTTCCTGAACATCATCAAACAACGTGGATGGGAGCACCCGGTGCTAAAGAAGGCCAGCAGATGTCCTCCAGCAGCCTCCAACCCACCTGAAGACTTTACCCATGTCTGCTACAGCTGCCTGGGTTGCAGCACAAAAACCATCACACCAGTGTGCTGTCACTCATGAGAGAGCCCTGCTGACTTGAGGAATGAGACATTACAGGTAAGGGTTACAAGACAGGAACGCGGGAACAATAATTTTGTTAAATCCAACGTCTTTTGTTTAAAGTTAGTTTTTTTCCTGAGGTTCCCTAACATTATTTTCAGTTTTCAGGAACAGAAACAATAGCGCAGCACAGTAAGTGCCACGTCTGTTTCACGGTTTGATAGAAAGCTATGAGACAAGAAGGCACATTGATTCCAAATAATAACCCCCGTGATTTCAAGACTGTACAATCCACGTGCACGACTGTAAATATCTGTCTGTAGAGCTTTCTAAAGACTACGTACGAAGGGGAAATCTTAAAACACGTTTCTTTTTTTCTTGCTGTTGTTGTTTATTTTTGAATGGAAATCTTCAAATCAACAGGCCAACCGATTGCAGCCGTTTGAATTGCTGAGCCAATTTACGATCAAATTTTAAGGGTTTTTTTCTTTCAGTTCAGAAAGCCCCCAGAGGTCGGAAGGAAATGCTCTGCTCTACACCAACCCACTCACACTGTCCTACAGCACCACACGCTGCCATAGGTGTTGTGTGCTTCCCGAGACAAATTTTGCCACAGAAGTGTTTAAGAATGCATCTCCATTCATGGCTGTATTGGATTTTTTTTCCTCATTTCTTATATTCTTATCTTGAAGTTTATTTAGTTTGGGTATCTCAGAAGCACCTCCCTCTGCCATCCACTGCTATGTGCCCTGCTGCTGTTAGCCGTGCTCTCATGACTTCCCCAGGGTGCTCCAGACCTCCCTGTTGCATCCTGTCCAGCAGCGTTACACCTGTGAGACAGCCAGTCCATCAGCAAAGCATGAGCTGTTCCCATTAAGCATCCCTCCTCCTGCAGGGCACCACAGAGCACATTACAGGCAGTTGGACCTTCCATTAGGAGAGACGTGGGGCACGAAGCAGAGAGCTCTGGAGAAGTGCACAGGAATGCCAAAGCACCGAGCATTTGCCAGCTGACACCATGCAGTTTGTGCCAGAGAGGCTCCATAGAGAGGTGCCAGCACCAAAAGAAGCAGAGAGGTGCTGACAGACAGCCCTTTAACATGGGGATGTCGAGGGAATCACTCCATGCATCAGTGAGCACCAGCCTCTGTGAAGAGCACAGAGTTAGCACATGTTAGGTGTGGGTTTTTCCTAACCACACACCTTTTTCTACCTTTATGGCATAGCGATGCTCCCTCAGTAAGGAGGAGGCAGTGGCTTCTGCACATATAGGAAACAGTGACGACAAACACTCTTGAAGGGCTAGAGTGTCGAGGGGCAAGATCTGGCAAAGCCACGTGCAGTTGGTGCCCTTCCCTCCACCACCCCATTTCACTTTGGCTGCGCATCTGGGCCAAGCAGGTGCAGGAGCCGCCACCCAGCACCAGCACGCTGCTTTATGCCCTCCCGCCATCCCTCTGCTTCCAGCTCCGCCAGCAGCTCCAGCACAGTGTGAAGGTCGCACTGCAGCTGGGAGAACGGGGTGGAAAGTGTCCTCTGCTCGCCAAGCGCTCATTTGAATTTTTAATGGCTCTGCTTCAGCACTGCTCACACCCCCTCTGCCGTTAGGATCACGTTCCCGTGGCACGAGCACCAGCAGAAAACCCACTTTGTAAGGTGCTCGTTAAGCACGGGCAGCGCGGTCGGTGCCACGCTATCGGCCGGCCCTGCAGCTCCACCACAGGAACCATCTGCAGCCAGGCCACCCCGGTATGTATTTAAAGGAACCGCTGAAGCGTCGCAGAAAACAAACACGTTTGAGAAAATGATGCCGTGCTCATGGATATTCCACGAGCAGAAGAGAACGCGTTTGACAAATAAATTATTTGTTATGAATCCTTTGCTCAGTTCTAGTCAGCACATACAAAAGAAAATAACACAGAAGGTATAATGTTCAATAAGCCTATGATCATCGTTTTAATTTTTTTAGACCACTGCACCTGAACGCATTCATCATTTCCCCGAGTTGCTGCGGATTGCTGCCATGAAATTGATGGAGGTTTCATCCAGGAGTTTGCTGGGGCTGGAAGGGATGAACCCCCACATATCACCAACCTCCTGGAAGAGCCAGGGCAGGGTGTACGGCCCCACACAGCTCCCACACAGGCCAGGAACTCATACTGAGACAAGACTGGGTTTGGAGCTTGATGATCCTTGAGGTCCCTCCCAACCCAAGCCACTCTATGATTTTATAGGACCCCTCAGACAGCTCTCAGGGCCTCTGAGGCCTGCACGGTGGTGAAGCCTGTCGAGGGCACTAGGAATGGGTGGAGGGGAGCGGTGGGAAAGCTGATGGCTGCTAAAAAGCCTTGGAAAGTCTCTGGTGCCCTCCAGGTGACAGCACAGTGGGAATGCGATGGGGTGGAAGGAGGCCTGCACAGCAAGCACAGGGCTGAGGGGCTGGAGGGGGGAAGAGGGACACGGAGGAGAGGGGAAATAAAGGTGGGCTCCACTCAGCTGGCTGCTGTGCCCTGCGAGCCATGAAAGCTGTGCTAACAGGAAGGTGAACCGGAAAGGAATTGAAAAATGATCGGGGAAAATAGATAGATAGATAGGTAGATAGATAAATAGATAGATAGATAGATAGATAGATAGATAGATAGATAGATAGATAGATAGATGTAGAAAGCACTTTCTGAATGAAGTACACGGAGCAATGCCCAGCCTCTGCCCAGCCCTGGGTACAAATGAAATGCTAAGTTTAAGAAACATGACTCCAAAGTGACCACCAGAGCCAACAGCGCTCCCCTGCCCAGGCATATGTCAATAGGGAAATTGCCACCTGCCCTGGCAACCACAACGCAGGAGCCGGGGCTGGGCCGGGCACCGCAGCGCTGCTGTTGCACGATGCCGGTTCCGACGGCTGTGAGCAACGTACCCCGGGTGGGGCCCAAGGGAAGCAGCACTGGGTGGGAAACGCGAGACGCCGAGGGCTCGCATAGCCCTGCAAAACAGTGTGCACTCGGTGCCCGAGCACAGCCGGGTACGGCTTACCCGACGTTTAGATTAGGAGCCGGCAGCGAGCAGGGCGCGTTCAGCACGCGAGCAGCCGGGTGAGCCTCGGCACCGCCGGCTCCGGGGCGGCACACGCGGGCTGCTCCCCACCCCCACCCAGCTCCTATAGCGCCGCGCAGGGCCGGGCCCGGGGGGCGCCCGAAGCGCCGCTCCGCACCGCGGTGCCCAACAGGGCGTTAGAGTGAGGCGAGCGCTGCGTTGCAAGAGGCGCCGCTGGGGAGTCCGGCGCTACCCCTGGGGTCCGCAAAGGCTCCACGTGTCCCGCCGGGGCTCCGATGCTTTAACCCCGAATATACACCTCGGTGGTTACACGGCAATTGAGGCCCTGGGCCGGGGACGGCGGAGTCCCGGGGGAGAGATCCCAGAGGGGAACCGAAAGGGATACAGGGGGAACCGGGACGGGGGAGGCCGTGCCGACAGCTCAAGGGCAAACCATTCCTTCCATAGAATAGCGAGCGGTAACTCTGGCACGGGGTTGGGAGGGGGTGGGAAGGGGAGGCTGAAAAGTTGTTGTCATTTTTCTTCTTTATGGCGGAGGGAGCGGGGAAAAATACATCATAATAAATACCGACGATAATATGAAGGATGAGAATATTAACGCTACTAGTGACGATAATGGTGATGATGATGTAAGCGACCCGAGCCGAGCCCGTGCCTCCCGCTGCCCCCCATCGGCTCCTGCCCGCGGTAACGGGACCCCCAGAGCGGCCGCCCCGGCGCGGGGAAGCGGCGCGGAGGCCGGCGCTCCGTGCCCGAGCGTACAAATAACCGGAATCGAATAACACGGCTAGCGGTGACGAGAGCCCCCTGCGAGCGGCGGTGGGGCCGCGGGCTGCGCTAGTGCGAGAACCGCCGTCGGAGACCCCCGGCCGCGGGATGGGGAAGGGGAGCGGGGCCGCCGTTTGGAGCCAACGGAGCGGGCGGATCGCCCCCCGGCTGCCCCCGGGCCGCTCTCTCGGAGCGGCGGCGGCGGGTTTGGCCGAGCTCGGCGAGGTGTTCTCCTCCGAGCGGAGCGGTAATTGCCGTCATCCTACTGTATCATTTGGATCATTGCGGTATTGTTGTTTTCTCCCTCTCGTTTCTCGCCCCCTAACACTGCAGTAACGCGCTCCGGTGTTAAATTAGCGGGTTGCAGGAGAAGGGGGAAAAAAAAAAATAGAGATGGAGAGACCTGGAATGAATGGAAGTTTGTTAAAAAAAAACAACCAAAAAAGCAAAAAACCCACACAACAAATAAACCAAGAGAGTGACACGGCAGAGGCGAGCCCGCAGCGCTCAGCACCCCGTGAGCCACCGGGCAGCGCCGAGGCGGCCCCGCGGGACTCGCGCTGAGGGCGTACGGCGGCGGGGAGCCCCGGGGCGGTGCGGGGCGGTGCGGGGAGAGCCGCGGGCGCTTCTGCGTTCCCTCTTCTGTCTTTCGTTCGTTTCTTTTTAGTTTGGTCGATTTCTCTCGGGTTTTTTCTCCTTTCCAAAGTTGCTTTTGTTATTTTTTATATTATTACGTGTTTTCTTAGCTGTAGAACCCACGCGTTCGTTGCCCCTCGCACCGCGGATGGCACCGGCGGGGCCCGGCCGCCGTCCCGGGGCCCCGTCGGGACACACGGAGCCCGCACGCAGCCCCGCTTTCGTTGCTCTTTTTTTTCCCTTTCTAATTTGCGCTGTTTCGGCGGCCGGGAGCCGCGGGACTCTGCCGTCGCCGCACGCACGGTGGGGAGACGAAGCTGCCCCCGCCCGCGTTCGGGAGGAGCCGCCCGGGTGCGGAGGTGCCACGAGGGGCGCGGAGCTGCGTGACGGGGTCGGCCGAGCCCTCCTGGGTGGACGGGAGGGGAAGGAAGGGAAATGACAAAGCACGGCGGCTCAACGCCGTTCCCGGGCTCTCCCGGTGCCGCAGCGCTGTCTATCCGCCCCGGGGCCCCCACTTCTCCCGGCGCGGCCGCGTCCCGAGGCGCGGGTGCCGGGCGCACCGTGCGGACGTTCCCCGGGGCGCGCCCCCCGCTCCTGGCCCCGCCGGTTCCTAACGCGGCCGTCGGGGCAGGGACGGGGCGGGCGGGAGCAAAACCCGGCGCGGATCTCCCGTCGGGGAGGGGCCGGGCGCGGCGCGAGGGGGGGGATCCTCCGCACCGCCCTCGACGGCCGCCCCGAGCGGCGCCCGCCCCCACGGCGCGGGGCGGGGAGGGGCGGCGCGGGGCGGGGCGGGGCGGGGCGGGCGCCGCTCCGGGGCCATCCGGGCCGGGCTTTGCGGAGCGCCCGGTGCCGGCGTCCGCCCGGCCTCCGGCGGGAGCCAATCAGGGGGCGGCTGCCCGCACGTGGAGCCGAGGGGACTCAAGAGCGCCGCGGCCGCCGCTCACTCCCCCCGTGACGGGCGTCCCGGCGGCACCGGGGGGCGTCCGCGCCGCCGCCGCCATGAGCGGCCCTTACCCCGAGGAGAGCTGCGCCGAGCGCCCCGACTGCAAGAGCAAATCGCCTACGCTGCTCTCCTCCTACTGCATCGACAGCATCCTGGGCCGCCGCAGCCCCTGCAAGGTGCGCCTGCTGGGCGCGGCGCCCAGCCTGCCCGCGGGGGCCGCCCGGCCGGAGCCCCCCGACGGGGCCTCGCAAGGTGAGCCCCGCGCCGGGCCGAGCGTCCGCACCCGGGTGGGAACTGGGGAGAGCGGGGCTGCGGCGCGGCGGGGGGGGGGTGGTAAGGTGCCCGTAGGCTGTCCCGGTACGGCACGGATCCCTCGCATCCAAAATTCCTCCCCACCAAAGAAAAGAAATCCGGGAAATTTTCGGGAGGGTTTGTAAAATGCAGAGCGGACGAGCTCCGGGACACGGGATAGAAGGAGCCTCGGGTCCGTCGTAGTCCCCGCACGGAGGGCAGCTGCGGGCCGGGCGGGTCTCCGCGGGCCGGGCTACGCGAGGTGATCTCAGCCCCGTCGCTCCCCGCGCTGACCGCGTCTCTCTGTTTCTCCCCTCCGCACCGCTCTCCTCGCCGCAGGCTCCCCGAAGAGCAGCCCCCCTTTCGAGCCGGCGGAGCTGCACCTGCCCCCCAAGCTGCGGCGGCTGTACGGGCCGGGCGGCGGGCGGCTGCTGCCGTCGGGGCCGCGCGGGGAGCGGCCGGAAGGGCGGCCGGAGGGAGGCGCCGGGGCCGGGGCGGCGGCCGGGGCGGGGGCCGGTCCCGCGCCGTGGGACACGCTGAAGATCAGCCACGCGCCGCAGGTCAGCATCAGCCGCAGCAAGAGCTACCGCGAGAACGCGCCCTTCGCGCCGCCGCCGCCCGCCCGTGACGAACCGGGGAGCGGAAACCCGCACGTCGAGGAGCGGCCCGGCCCCGCAGCGCCGGCCGCCGGGGAGGAGGAGGAGGACGAGGAGATGCTGGAGGAGGAGGAGGACGAGGAGGAAGAGGAGCTGGAGGAGGACGACGAGGAGGAGCTGCTGGGCGAGGACGGCGGGGGGCTGCTGGAGGAGGCCCGCCGGGGCGCGGGAGCCGCGCCGGGGGCGGAGGGCGGGGGGCTGTCCCCCAAAGAGGAGCTGCTGCTGCCGCCCGAGGACGGCGAGGGCAAGGACGGAGAGGAGAGCGTGTGCCTGTCGGCCGGCAGCGACTCCGAGGAGGGGCTGCTCAAAAGGAAGCAGCGCCGCTACCGCACCACGTTCACCAGCTACCAGCTGGAGGAGCTGGAGAGGGCCTTCCAGAAAACGCACTACCCCGACGTCTTCACCAGGTACCGGCACCGCCGGGGCGGCGCGGGGCGAGGGGACCGAGGCGGGCAGGGAGAGTCCCCGGGGCTATTTTTACGCCGGGCCCGGATCGGGTTCGCGCTCCCCGCGCGGCTCGGAGCGGGGCGGCGGATCAAAGCGCCGCCGGTAAAAATAGCGCCCGGCGCGGCCCCGCCCGGGGCCCGAGGGAAGGAAGGGAGGGAGGGAGCCGGGGCCGCCCGGCTTGGGGGCTGGGGGGGGGGGATACAGACGCGGCCCCGTCCCACCGCGTCCCGAGGGTTCATCGCGGGTTTCTCGTTCGTTTTGTCGGGAGGGCGCGGAGGGTCCCGCGGGGCGGAGACCGAGAGCTTCGGTTTCGCCCCGTTCGTTTGGGTTTCGCTGTAATTTTCGTTACCCGTCCCGGCGAAAGGCCGCGGGACAGCGGGGCCGGGAGCGCTTCGCTAGCGCCGAGGCGGCTCCCGATGAGAGCCGATCGCGGGCGGCGGGCGTAGGGCCGGGTGCGGGCGGCTCGGAGCCGGCTCTGACGCGCTGTCCCCGCAGGGAGGAGCTGGCCATGCGGCTCGACCTGACCGAAGCCCGAGTGCAGGTGAGTGAGAGGCGGCCGCGCTCGGCGGGACGGGGCCGGGCCGTCCCCGCGCCCCCGACGGAGCCCCCCGCGGCACAGCGGTGAGAAGGAGGGGCCCGCGGCGCCGCCGGGGCTCCGTAAAAGCGCGCTTAGCGCTGAGCAACCGGGGCCGTCGGAAGGCGGATTGCCGGTCGCTGCCCGCCGAGGAGCCGCTTAACGCCGTCCGTCCCATGGCCCGTTTTTGATAGCGACCAGCCGCGCGGCTCTTAACGGCGGGTGCGATGCCGTTAGAGCTGGTTGCGCCCCATTCCAGAGTGCTTCGCCCGGCCCGCGCCTCACCGCCACGGCGACGGCAAACACGGGGCGGCCGCCGGCAGAGGCGAACAGATGGCCCCGGCCGCGCGAATCACTCTACAGTTAAAACGGGGCGCTGATAACGCGCCATAAATTCCATATGGCTCATCGGGTCCGTCACGGCCCCGCGCGTTACCGGCGCTGCGATGGGCCCCGCGCTGTGTTGACACCTCGCTCCAAAGTCACACGGCGCCGTGACGGCAGGGCCGCGCGGCGTGGGAAAGTTCAATGGCTGTTGTCAGCCGGAGCCCTCCGGCCGAGGGAGGGACGCGGGGAAGGGAATGCCAAGTAGCGGAGCCCCTCCGGGCTGCGTGCCGCGGGGATCCCACCGCAGCTGTGTGCGAAAGGGAGACGGGGGCCGCGCCGGCCGCCACGGCGGCACCTTCCCGCACGGAAGGTTCGTTCCTTTCGCCCGGCGGCGTTTTCTTCCCCGCCGGGCCGCATCCCGGCTGCGCTCGGGGCTTTGACTGCCGGGGAACGGGAGAAAAGAGGAGAGCGGCGGCAGCGCCATGCTCCGCGTTGTCTCGTTTCGGAGAACGGTTTTGTTTCGTACCGCGCGGAGCGGCGTGAAACGCGGGCCCGAGGGCGGCCCGGGGGCTCCGTCCGCGCCGCGGCCGCCGCACGAACGGATGGATTCCCTTTGGGCCGCGTTGCCGTTCGGCCGCGATTTCGTTCTCCCTCAAAGCGAAGGGGAGCGCGGGGCCGCCGCCGCCCGGGGACGCTTCGTGGCGGCGGGACGCGTTCGGCGCCGATTGGTCCCACGGGGAAACGCCGCCTGAGCCGCGGGGCTCGGCTCGGGGCTCGGCCCGGGGCTCGGCGCGGTCCCGGCGCGCCGCTAACGCCGCTGTCTCTCTTGGCTTGCAGGTATGGTTCCAGAACCGTAGGGCTAAGTGGCGGAAGAGGGAAAAGGCTGGGGCTCAGACACACCCCCCAGGTTTGCCTTTCCCTGGTCCCCTGTCCGCACCTCACCCCCTCACTCCGTACCTTGATGCTAGTCCTTTCCCTCCTCACCACCCAGCTCTAGACTCCGCCTGGACCGCCGCCGCCGCCGCCGCCGCGGCCGCCGCCTTCCCGGGCCTGCCGCCTCCTCCGCCCGGCTCCGCCGCGCTGCCCCCCGCCGGGACCCCGCTGGGCCTCGGCACGTTCCTGGGCGCGGCCGTGTTCCGGCACCCCGCCTTCATCAGCCCCGCCTTCGGCAGGTACCGGCCCGGCCGCGGCGCCCCGGCCGCGGGGCGGAGCGCGGAGCGCGGAGCGCGGATCGCGGAGCGGGGTCGAGCCGCGGAGCCCCCTCCGCGGGGCCGCTCCGCCGTTCGAATCGGGGGCGCCGCCGATTGGGCGCCGCGCGGGTCACGTGCCGCCGGCCCGGCCGCCGATTGGCCGAGGGCCGCGCGCGCTCCGCGCCGCGCTCCGCGGGGCCGACGGCCGGCGCGGCGCGCGGCGCTGACGGCGCTCTGTGCTTTCCTTCCTTGCAGGCTCTTCTCCACCGTGGCCCCGTTGGGCGGCGCGCCCGGAGCCGCCGCTCTCCTGCGGCAACCGGCGCCGGCGGCGGCCGAGGGCGCGGTGGGCGCGGGGCTGGGGGAGCCGGGCAGCGCCGCCGCCGACCGGCGCGCCTCCAGCATCGCGGCGCTGCGGCTGAAGGCCAAGGAGCACGCGGCGCAGCTGACGCAGCTCAACGTGCTGCCCGGCGGCGGAGCGGGCAAGGAGGTGTGCTGAGCCGCCGGGCGGCCGGGGCGGCCGGGGCGGGCGGAGCCGACCGCGAGCGTGAATAGTAACCGTCATTCGGAACGACGAGCGCGGGGACGGGAGCGGCGGAGCCCCGAGAACGTCGTCCCGGCGGCGGCGGCGCCGCGAGCCGCGTTTCCCCCCTCGTCGCCCCCTCCGTCCGTCTCCGGTGCTCACGCCGAACGAAGAGAGCGGCGCCGGAGCGCGGCCGACCGAAGGGAACGGCGCCGCCGGGGCGCGGGGCCGCCACTCTGTACATAGCGCTGTTAGGAGACGCGGCAAACGAACGGACGCGGCGCGGAGCTTTGTGTACCGGAGCCGACGGCGTTATACAGGCGCCGCGCTCGGAGTCGCGGCGTGCGCGTCTGTGGCTGCGCGGGGCCGCGGGGTCCCGGGAGGCGGCGGCGCGGGGCGCTCCGTGCGCGGCGGGCGTTGGCGACGGCGGGCGGGGGGGGGAGGCGAGGGGCGGACGGGTGTATTGAACGGCGGGGAGAAACGACGGAAAAGGACTTAAAAAGGACGGGAAAAAGCTCCCCACAAACGACACGGCTCGGCGCCGGCGGCGGCCGCACCCCGCGATCGGGCGTCTCCGAGCGCCTTTTCCCCTCCGTTCATTCCTCTTTTATATTTATGTATCCCTCCTTTTTCTTATCCGCTTTTGTACCGTTTACTTTGTAGCGTTCGCTTTATTTTCTTTTCCTTTCTTTTTTTTTTCTTGTTCCCCTTCATTATTCCCTTCGAACGATTCCCGTTCCTCTTTTATTTTGTTCGCCTTCGCTTTTACTTTTAATTGGCGCTGTCTATTTTACTTCTCTTTCCTTCGGCGCTACGTTCGGAAGCGGCCGCGGCCGTCGCTCCCCGGGCCGGCTCCGTGGGGTTCCGTGCGAGCCCCGGGCACAGCCCCGCACGCGGGCACACACGCGCACCGCACCCCCGGCGCTATTGGGGGGGGGGTCTCCAAAGCCACCACGAGCGCAATAATAACGCTAACGATAATAACAATAAAACGTAATGGGGAAAGTCACGTTCGTTCCGTGGGCGTTTTTGGCGGCGAAGCCCGAAACGTCGTTTCGTTGTTGGGGTTTGTTGTCGTTGTTGGGGTGTTTTTGGGGGGTTTTGTTTTGGTTCGGTTTTTTTGGTTGTCTTTTTTTTCTTTGTTGCCATGCGGAGAAGGGAAGGGGCTCGTTGCGGAGCCGTCACGCACTAAGAAACGCCCTTCACCGCTCGGACTCCTCGGGCCGAAGCTCCGCGGCCGGCGGAATCGCGCTTCTGCAGGCGGCGATTTCGCTAATCCGGGGGTTATTACGGCGGGCCCTCATTAGGATCGCGGCGCTGCCAAACGATCCCATCGCCTCCCGAAAGGAGGTTTACCCCTCGCCGTAGAGGCGGCGGCCGTATTTACCCCGCGCGGTTCATTGGCGCAGAGCTGCGGCCGCGCACGGAGCCCCGCGCAGAGCTGCGCTCCTCCGAAGTGCGGAGCGCTGAATGGAGCGCTCCCCTCGCCCCGCCGCGGCCCCGGCGCTTTCTGCTCTCATCCAATTAGCGCGGTGTATTAAGCGGTTTATCATCTCATAGTCAGCTATTGAGAGAAACAAGGCGAACACTTTGCAATAGAGCCTGCTCTCCTTTGACACCCTCAGGTACTTACATATTCCACTGTGCTATGAATAATAGAGGAAGAATAGAGCGCTAATTCCCTCATCAAAGAGCGCCTTGTCTGCTGCTTTGCTCAACAACACCATTCCGATCAAAAGAAAAGCAATAAAGCTTAGCATAACAAAACGAAACCTACTTATTAGCTTAGTGGTTAAATTAATGCAGAGCCGCCGCTATTCAACGCCGAGGTTTGAAAACAGCCTCCAACCACCCCATAATGCTGCCGTCGGGATGGAGGAATTTTAATCTGAGCTGCGAGGCCGCCGCAGATGAGTTAATCTATTAAAGAGCGATGAGGAGGGCTCGCGGGGCCGCGCCATTCAGCGCAGCGAGCGGACGGCTCCGGCCCGGGACGCGGCGGCTCTGCTCCCCCCCACCCCCACCCCCCTTCCCAGACCCCAGCCCGGCCCGAGCGGACGCGGAGCCCCGGGACCCGCCGGCGGTGCGCGGCCCCGGCGTCACTCGAGGAACCCCGAAGCGCCCCGTCGGGGTGAAAGGGCCCTTCCCCGCCCGACCCCTCGGCCGCTGCGCCCCGCGGCAGCGTTCCCCGCGCTCTCGTAGAATCTAAACATCCCTAAACTCCCAAATTAACGGGCTCTTCAGCCGTAATTATCCCGGTAGATACAAATGCCGCGGGGTCAGGGATGCTTTTCCGAGCTCTTCTGCACGATTGTCGTCAGGGACATCTGCACGATCCCTATCGGGCCGGGTACTACGAAACTACGAAACCCCAAACCCGAGTGAAATTCCTGCGGGGAGCTGCAGCATCCCGGCGTCGCTTTGGGCTGGACGTTCCCGAGAAACCTCCCCGGGAGTCTCCCCGACAGCCCGGGTGTGACTTCGAGGGGCTGCGGCCGGGGGCACGGCACCAGCACACAGACGGATGGGCCGGGCACCATTTCTCGCACGCCAGGACCGGGAGTGAGCGGAGTCCGACGGGTTTGGCCCCAGAGCCGCTCCGGCCACTCGGACACGCTCCAGCGAGCGTCGCCCACTCCGGCCCGCAGCACCTCCCAGCGCGCTCGCAGTTCTCGCTCGGGGCCGAACGACAGCCATGCAGACGCCGCACGGCCACGCACGGCCCTTCCGTGCCCGACGCTGACGCTCCGTGAGGCACCCGGAAGGTGCGGACCCTTCCGTCAGCCTCGGGCTGCAGTGATGCGGCCCCCGTAGGGAGCTGCCGACACTCAGGCAGACGGAGCCCAATGCTTTCACTAGAAAATTTTATTGTATTTTTGCATCAAGTGCTAAGAAAACTTTGCATTTCGTACTGCAGATTGATATAAAAGAACGCTTTAATATCCTCACATCAATATATCGCGTTGCAAACGTAACGGCAAACAAGAGCACAGTGATATTTGGTGTACAAAAGCTCTACCCAAATTCACTCTTTGTTCTTGTCGTATTGTTGTCACTTTACTAAAAGTAAATGGAAAATACCATTTGTTCATAAAACCTTTAAACCCCCCGATACAGTAACTGTGACAGAACAGATTCTGCTTCCTCCCCCATTTCCTCTTACAATGCCACCCAAATACAGTTTTCCCTATCGACAGCAAGAGGTGACGTACATTTCTTTTCTGCCTATGTACAAAGCATGTTTCACTCACGTACGTATCTATACATCCACATAAAACATTTCTTTCTAGCCTGGCAAAATAATGTGCTTAGAGACGCCCCGTGAAGATATGGGAGACAAGTTGGTCCTCCGTTCTTTGTGCCTCCAGGCTTCAATCGGTCTCTACCTCGTTTGGAAAGGAAAGCATCCCTACCTCGCTCAGAAGGACATTTAAAGGCATTTAGGTTTAGCATTGTTTTTAATTGGTATGTTTATGATCAGGAAGGAGATAAACTGTGAAAAGGCAAAACATTAGTGCTCCTACTGAGACCTCCACTAACCTCTCTTCCTGAGAGCACCTCTACTAAATACCCTGGAGCAAAGTCTAGGATCACTTACATTCCAGCAACTCTCACTGGGAATTATCCAATTAAAGCAGCAATTCCCCCACCCCCCTTTCCCTCATAGGTCTGAACACACAACAAAATACATTGCGAAAATCAACTGCTCCACGTTTTAATAACCCTGGCTTTTCGGTGAAGAAAAGAATCGGAGATAAAAACACCTCGAGCGTACAAGGTCCACGTGGACCACGCATCCCATTTTCATCTTTCATTCTTCCTCCACCAAAGCAAAGCTTATTAAAACACCGTGGTGCGTCCTGACACAGAGTACTGCTCAGGAGACCCTTATTTTTAAGCAAGTAGTTGGCCCCTCTGCTCCCCCCACGTTCCGTCCATCACTGTCTTTCACTGCTGGACTCTCCCACGGATCTTCCCATGCTGACGGAGAAGAGTTTGCCGAGATTCACTTCCGAGTAGCCGCTCAGGGACAGGCATTTGTCTACTGTGCTCTTCAGTTTCCTGTAGGCCTCGGTCACTTCCCTCCTGAGGGGCTTCCTCTTTACAAACTCTGACGGGACAAAGATAAAACAAGAGAGGAGGGTTAAATAAAATGCTTTTGCGTTCAGTGATATTGTGCATTGTGGTATTTTAACACAAGGAGAAAGGAGGACAAAGTTGTAGCTGGCAACCAAAGTCAGCATTCACGGCAAGCTCTTCTGCTGCCTTCCGTACTATGAGGGCTAGTGGGACTAACTGGCTCTGGAAGAACGTGATGAAACCAGCAGGTTCCTTAGCACGGTGAAAACTTCACAGGGTCCCTCAGGGTCTGACATAGGGTGAAATGCTGCCTACAGCCAAGCCTGGCTTCAGGCCAGTCCAGGAAACCACAACTCCCACGTCTGTGCTGCTGCTGGCGTGGCACCGCCTGGGATGAGCCCAACGCTGATGCCATGGTCCCCAAACATACCCCACAGACAGTGGGTTCCCAAACACGCCCCTATGTGTGCAGGATGGGAGCTGCGGTGCTCAGCACTATGGGGATACTCGGCCAGGAAAAATTCCACACCGTGCTGCCCTAAGATGAAAACGCTCAGTATCTCAATGGGGATACGTGGGGTTTACCTGATACACACGTGGAGATGGTAATTCCTACAACATGTGATCAATAATACCTGTCAGGAAATGTCTGAAGCACAAGACATTACTTGTACATTTGCGTGTGTACAAGCTCACGTGCACACGCCTTAGCAGCAAAACTAAAAGCAGAGTAGTTCTGGTTATATATTACGCTGTCAGGCAACAAAGAAACCTCCATTTCCTTTCCAAGAACTTTTACTGAGCAGCACAGGTTCAGATGGAAAACCAAACTTGACACCAGAGAGGCTCATTTGAGGGAAGGTGTGGGGCTGGGAGGAGGGACATGCTGGCTGGATCCACCCATGTGAGGGAGGTAACAAAACACTTGTATGCCCAACCGTGACAGAGGCGTCCTCTGGCCTAAGCTGGGCTTGGGCGGGAAGGCCGTGGGCTGCTGTCCAAGGAGATGGGGTCATGGGATAACCAAACGGGGCAGCCCGTGCAGCCTGCAGCCACCTCCACCCCCAGCACAGGCTGACTTTTCGCAGTGCCTCAAAGAGGCTGTAAGAGATCGGCAATGAACTACCGGGGCCAACACAACCCGCAGTGCTCTACTGAGGAATGAGCTCCTGCTTTGCCTCCCATGTTGCTCACGACGTTCCACTCAGCTGCTCTGCGTGACACTATGAAATGTCTAAAAATTCAATTAAAATTTCAATTAGAGGTGGCAGTTGGAGTAACTGAGCACGCTGATTGCCAGCACTTTGGTGCGCAGCTTCCATGCACGCTTGTGAGGAAGGTGTGCCGCATGCTGCCGTGTTCAGCTTTAGGTATTTGTATTTACAACTTTGGGCAGTTGGAACAGAGCTGAAAATACCACATTCTTGCCATTACTCAGATGGTAACGGAATTACGCTTATTAGTGGAACTAAATTTCCCTTGTACTGCAGCACGGATACAATAAAAACTCTGATTACTGAACCTGTTCAGTAACAGACTGAAGTCACTACGGCATAAACACCTTTAATGATCCTGAAATTATTTCAACGTAGGGTTTAATTAAACAAACAATGAAAATTGCAGTAACCAGATCCATAAAAACACCAAACCCACATCGCCACCAATTCAGCACCAGCTAGTTCACGTGTTTCCAAAATCAATAATGTGCTCAGTGGGTTCATTTCATTTGCCACTGCTCGCACACCAGCAGAAACCATGGTGTTTGTACCAACAAGCTGCAGAGAATATCCTCCTTGTAGCTCGGGAACTGTGGCGCCCCATCCCCGGAGACACTCGAGGTCAGGCTGGATGAGGCCCTGAGCGTCCTGAGCTGGTGGGGGGAAGCCCTGCCCAAGGGAGGGATTGGGGAAGGGTGGGGTGGGGGTCCCTTCCAATCCAAGCGCTTTTGACTCTATGAAAACCCAGCTAACACAGTTTGAAGTGTCCTGGAGCTCAGGAGGGACCAAGGTGAGCGGCGTCAATACACAGAAGCAGGTGGCACATACAGCCAGAGTGGGAAGGCCACTGATGGCGAGAACAAGGCATGCGACAGGGCAGTGCTGAGAGCACAGGACAGCACGCATAGCCTCCACGCAGGCCATGCTCAGCCCTAGCCTCTAGGTCAGTAAGATTTCTATCATCATCTCCCACCCCCCATCAATCCGAGTTGCAATTACACACGCTAACCAACCTGCCTCAAACACTTCTTAGACTTTCGCACGGGCGAGCCGGGAAGGGTGGCTGAGAAGAAGGGAGGCACACGAGGGGCCTGGCTGAAGTGGCGAGGCCAGCTTTAAGTTTCAATTATAAGACAATGGCAGCCGGATCTCGGCGGCGGGAGGCAGGCGGCAGCGGCACGGCCACACGGTGCATTTGAATGACACGAGTGCCTCTGATGACTGGGGAGAGGAGATTTAAAGAACTGCGGTAATACAGAGCAGGGGAAGATGAGAGAGGACACAGCTCCTGATGTGTTTACCTCCTTTGCTGATGGGATATTGACTTTTCCCACCAGGTTGGTTAGAAAGGGGACTATTTACGCTGCCACACAGCAGAGTAAGAATGACAACCAGCATCACAGTGCTCCTCTTAGTAAAAGACAACTGTGACCGCCGTATATCACGCAGCCAGTCGATACCTTCGAGTCACCATTCCATCCAACTTAGAGATGCAGATAAAAGCTCCTACTTTCTTCCTAAATGAGAATTTAATCAATATCGTACCTAAGGCCCTCTGAAAACTAAGCTGCACAAACTGACTGAAATTGCTTTTCAGTAGTCTGTCACGTTCTGAGAACAGTTGCCTGTCTATTATTGCCTTATCATTGTTTTAATAATTTCCAAGTTCAGCGGCAAGCAATCTTTTATGACAGCCAATACCGCATATACAGATTATTATAAACAGAGATATATTTACACACACACAGGGCGCACAAAAGGTGCTGCCGACACAAATACAGGCAAGAAAAATAAATTTCTCTGAATCTTTGTTTGTTTGTTTGTTTAAAGACGCGCTTCTGACTACGTGCAATTAAAGGCAGGCACTACATTCCTTACGGTCAGCAATAAATTACCAACTGCTTTGGAGGGCTTTGGAATCACATCACCAAATGGCAGCTGACATCACCCAGCACCCCTGGCACCCTGCTCCTCACACAGAGCACGACTTCTGCCTACCCCTGCCAAGTTCACGCTGGAAGCAAGGATGGGGATATCTGGAGGTTACCTCCACCTGGCCACCTGTTCTGCACATACTGCCATTTCTCTTCGTTCCCGTTCAAATGGCACAGAGAAACCTGGCAGAGAAGATCGAGAACTTCTGTTCTCAGATTCACTAAGATGCAGCTCAGTGAAAG